>NC_072738.1:109645700-109699257 GCF_026930045.1 Uloborus diversus | reverse complement strand
ATGTCATTAAATCTTCGACTTAGCATGTGCTGCCATCTATCAGTTAGAACCGAAAAAAAGTCTGACTGTTAAAATCCGAAAATTTATTTTTTTAATTATTCTTTGGGGTATTTTTACATTAACAAAATTGATTACAAGATCTACAATTTTTTCATCACTTACGATAGTTTCCAGGATCAAATTAATGATTAAAAAATATTTTTAAAACTCGAAATTTCGAAAGAAAAATACAAAAGCAAATACTAATGAGCATAATTTATTTTTTATGGTCCTTATTAATGGTCCTTATTTATTTCGTAAAAGAAAAAAATGCAGAGAAAATTTCTAGAATAGTTTCGTTTCCAAAATTTTAAAAGTATTTTTTTCTGAAAGAGCATTTCTTAAAGTCAAAGGACCTGACCATTTTTTAAGTAATTTGTTTAAAGTTAATATTTTTTAAACAATTACTTAAATCTGTGCGCTTTTACTGTTTACATTTCTTGCCGATGACATCACGAATGATGAAATGCCATTCTGTGTTGCCATTCACAGAGCAAAATATTTAATTCGAATCTTTACTCACGTGTATTAGCAACAATATGGTTGATAGCAAACGTAGAGCGCAATTTTAATTCGCTTCTTTATTATCCTAACGTGGAAACGCGGTACAAAGATGCGCCAAAGAACATCATTTGTGACGTCAATAAGACCACGCCTTGTTTGAAAAATCGGACATTTAAAAAAAATAATTAAAAAATAACTGTTGGGAAAATGAAAGAATTTTCTGGGTCCATGTTATATTTTTTTTTTGCTTATTCTGTCAATTTCAGTGACTAAAAGTACTACTTTTGACTGAAGGAAACAACCCCATTAGAATTAGAAAACGAAAATAAAATTCATGAAAATTCTTATTGGTTTGAACTGCATGCAAAATTAAGTGTTTTACAGCTTAAATACAGCTTAGCTACATGGGATAAAATGAAGTCTCCAAAAAGGGTCTGCTGGCTTGAACACGCAAAAACTGACAGCTAACAGGCCGATTTCGCTGAAAATTTCAGTTTGTTTCTTTTATTGCCGAAAAAGTTTGGAGACGATAAAAGTTCAAAAAAGATTCGAATGGTAAATTTATTTCCATTCTGATTAAAGACTGAATTTTCACATAAATTCCCGAATTTAGGGGTGAAAATAACCTTTGTCGCCTCAGAACAACAGTATAATATCTTAATGTTATTTATGGGATTAAACGCCTTAGTGTTGCTCTGAGGCGACGATATATTAGTATTATAGTATATTATTGGAAAGAACTGGTTTTTCTGTGTTCCATGCAAGTTGTTCTTTTAAATTTGTTGCACTACAGTTAAAAATCATGCTTTCAGTTGTAGAACATCATGTTTTGAAGTCGTCAATGTCATGAAAGCAGCGGCAGTAACGAAAATAGGGTAGCATGTAACTTCCTTTTAATGGGGTTGTTTCCTTTAGTCAAAAGTACTACTTTTAGTCACTGAAATTGATAGAATAAGCTTAAAAAAAGTATGGAGCGAGAAAAAACTTTTATTTTTTCAACGCGTAATTTTCAATTTTTTTTTCAATTGTCCGATTTTGAAAATAAGGCATGGTCTTTATGACGTCACAAATGATGTACTTTGGCTCATCTGTCTACCGCGTTTCCACGTTATGATAATAAAGAAGCGAATTAAAAATTGCGCTCTACGCTTGCTATCAAGCATATCGTTACCAGCACATATGAGCAAATAAACGAATTAAATATTGTGCTCTGTGAATGGCATCAGTGAATGACATTTCATCATGTGTGATGTCATCGGCAGAAGCATAAACAATAAAAGGGCGCCGACTAAAAGATTTTTTAAAAAATATTTAACTTCGTCAAATTATTTGTTAAATGGTCAGATCATATGAGGCAGTGCGAAGCAAAGGCATGTAAGTGAACATTTTCAAGTTTTGAGTAAAACGCGTATAAAGATAGCTTCCTAGGCAGGCTTTCATTAAAATTTTTTCGAAATTATGCTGTATAACAGAACCTACCAGTGCTGCTAGTGCTATCTCTTGCCCCAAGAGAATACAGGTTCAACTACTATTTGTACTGGTTATCTCCAAATTTTCAATTTTGACACTTACACCATTTTGCTTCTCACTGCCTCATACGTTTTTTTTTTTTTCCTCCCTTTCAGAAAAAAAAAAAAATACTTTCAAAATTTCGGAAACGAACCCATTGCACCACAAGCAACGCCGTAGTGGGGATCGCTAGCTCGAATATATATGTAGGGATCCTAATTCCACCATACCTACGCTTCCAGATTAAGTTTGCCCAAATGTACTTTATCTATTCGGAGCGACTTGTTGCATTTACTGTTTCGGTGTCATATTTCTCAGTTTTTATTAACACTTGGATTACGGCGATCTTTTTATATCTAGAAATATGGTGGGGGTCATTTTGACCCTCGAGAAGAAATCTACATAGTTCCCTACATAATGCTAAATATTTGTAAAAATTAGTTTAAATTAATATATTTATAATAAATACAGATTATTTAAAGAATAGAGAGATTTTCAGAGTACTTATAAAATATTTAAAAAAAGTTTTTAATGCTCTTCAAAATCCAGCGATGTTTCGGTTGCATTTCAGAAGCTAGCGGCTAATGTTCCCTTTTATGTACAACTAGTGGTACCCGCACGGCTTTGCCCGTAATAGAAAATTAAAAGGTCTTTTGGTTCGCCTGTATATTTACAAATAATGTATGGTGAATTTTTTCGCCAATTGGCTTGTGCCCATGTTACGGTTCCACGTAATGGTAATTTCGTAATTTACTCGTCAATCTTATGATAATTTTTGTTTTTAAAATTGGAATAGAAAAAGAACCACATCAAAATTTCGAAAAATCGCTTCGAGGTGCACACCCCCATGCTACAAACTAACTTTGTGCCAAATTTCATGAAAATCGGCCGAACGGTCTAGGCGCTATGCGCGTCACAGAGATCCTGACAGACAGAGGGACTTTCAGCTTTATTATTAGTAAAGAAAACATTATAAATGCTTCAGGTTCTTTGAATGATATATTTTTCGAGACATTTTTGAGTTTCTGCTCTGTTTCAGCACCAGTAAATGTATTTGCAGTTTTTTTTCCTCAAAAGGGTCAAAATGACACCTGCCCGCAATTTTAGTTGTAACCCTTTATTTTGGGTTAAAAAGAATTACAATTTTTTTGAAAACTTTTTATTATTACACAAAACGATGATTTAGGAAAATTCAAGGAAGAATTGAGCTTTTAATGAAAATACAGAGGAGTAGTTAGCGAAAAATGTTTTATTGGGGTCAAAATGATCCCTCTTGTAATTCTAGTGTTAACTTACATGAAATATTACATGTTAGTGAACAAAAACATTTCCGTTCACAGTCTCGACAAATGCAACAAAATTCACCAAAAAGGTTTCCAAAATGACTCCAGAAATGTTTTGCAAAACTGGGCATGATTCACTTCTACTGATGTATCTTATTTTCCCCTGCGTGGGAAATTACCATGCTATGTTGTTCAAGCTATTGTGGCGAGCGCTGAATTTACTATCTCAGCAAATATATTTTTCATTCTCTCCCAACAAGAAAGTCTATAAACCATACTTCTGCTTTAAAAGTTTTAAATTTTGCTTTTTTGTGTTTCTGAAAAGAATATTTAATAAAAGCGGTAAAAATCCATGTTTTAACCCTAGAACTCCAAACCCATTTTATTTTCTTGTAAACTACCGGGTAAATACTCCATGGGGTAGTTTTTCCTTGTAAAATCTTTCTGAAACCTGTATTCTGACTCATAAGTAAGTGTTTTGTTTTTCTTTTCTTCATGCCGAAGAGAGTGATGAAGAGAAAATTCAATTCCATCAAGGTTTATTTGTTAAAAATATACGATTCGAATATTTAAAAGTGTTGAAAAACTGGCTGAAAGTGCTGAAAGTTCAGTTTACTTGGGGTAGATGTCTACCCCGGTTTGTAGTTCTAGGGTTTAATTTCAATTGTCAAATCTTTAAATGGCGGAGAAGCTACTGGTACTTCGATCTCTGTATCGATAAATATTTTCCATCTCTAATTTAAAATCGAATTTATGAATTAGTATACTACTTCTTTTACTTATACCTTTTGTCCTTTTTGTCTAGTTGTCTAATTGCTCTGTTTCCGTCAAATAATATGAAATAAAATAACCTACATTATGTCATAGTAAACGAAAACACATTTCAGTTTGTAGTCCTGTCCACAGGCAACAAAAAGCAGCCCCGAAGGTAGTTTTCCAAGAGGACTTCAGAAATGCTTTGCCAAATTGAGCATGATTCCCTTTCATCGAAGCATCTCATTTTCTCCAGCCTAGGAGATTACCAACTCCGTAGACATATTTTTCATTCTTGCACATCAAGAAAGTCTATTAACCACTCTTCTGCCCTTTTTTTTACTCTTTTTGTGCGATTGAAAATATTAACCGAAAACGATTAGGTTTCATGTTTTAAATAATAGTGTAAAATCTTTGAATAATGGAGAAGCTACTGGTAATAATAACTCTATTTCAATAAATAGCTTTCATCTCTAATTTCAAATTGAGTACGTCGAATTGCACTCATTTAGTTACGAGCTACATGTTGCCCATTTACAGTCTGGTTGTCTAATTTCCATGTTACCATTAAATCACATGAAATAAAATGACATATATTATGCCTTAAGAAACGAAAACATATTTCAGTTTACACACATGTCCACATGCTACAAAATGCCGCTCCTAAGGCAGCCTTCCGAGAGGGCTTCAGAAATGCTTTGCCAAGCTGAGCACGATTCAATTTCACTGAGACATCTCATTTTCTCTAGCCTTTAAAATAACCATGCTATTTCATTCAGGCTATTGTGACGAGCGCTGAATTTATTAACTCAGAAGACATATTTTTCAGTCTTGCACAGCAATAAAGTCTACAATCCGTATTTCTGCCGCAATTCTTTATTTCTGACTGTTTTGTGCTATTGAAAAATGCATGAATATTTAATGAATACGGTTAAGTTCCATGTTTAAAATATTAGCTTCAAATCTTTAAAAATAATGAAGAAGATACTGGTAATAATATCTTTGTGTGCGTGTTTCGTTAAATAATTTCTTTCCCTAATTTCAAATTGAGTGTTTGACTTAGCCCAAAACTTCCTTTATTTTTAAACTACATGTTGCCCTTTTACAGTCCGGTTCTCTAATTTCCCTGTTACCGTTAAATCACGTGAAATAAAATGACATATATTATGTCTTAAGAAACGAAAACACATTTCAGTTCACACCCATGTCCACATGCTACAAAATGCCGCTCCTAAGGCAGCCTTCCAAGAAGGCTTCAGAAATGCTTTGCCAAACTGAGCATGATTCACTTTCACTGAGGCATCTCATTTTCTCCAGCCTGGGAAATTACCATGCTATGTCGTTCAGGCTATTGTGACGAACGCTGAATTTACCAACTCAGTAGATATATTTTTCATTCTTGCACAACAAGAAACAACTAGAATGAATTGTCATGGAGCATTTCCAAGCATAAATCAAATCGAGAGAGCATTCCGCTTGAATAATACACTACTATTGGAACTATGCCACATAAATATCATTTGTTAAGTTTCCCTCCTTATATTTCAATGCGCATTTACTTCAGTACCATAAAAGACTCTCATCCTCTGAGTAGCAAGTTGCCATTAAATGTATGAAACGAAGTGGATGATATAATTTATTTGGGTGCCTTCTTTTTAATAGTGGCTTCTACAAAAATCTATTCCACACTAAATCGTATAAGATTTGATTGATCGTGCTTGATCTTCATTTACGCTTTAAAAATCGTATAAGGGACAATAAATCAAGATAACAAGGTGCATATTTTTATCTGTTTTAAGTAAAAAATATTTATTTTTTATAAAATCTGTTTGTGATTGATAATTTAATGTATTATTTTGATATATTCAAAGGGTAATTCATAATTCTAAAAAGTCGTAGTTAAAATTTAAAGAAAAAATTATTTATCATTTA
This sequence comes from Uloborus diversus, assembly GCF_026930045.1. Taxonomy (NCBI): domain Eukaryota; kingdom Metazoa; phylum Arthropoda; class Arachnida; order Araneae; family Uloboridae; genus Uloborus; species Uloborus diversus. Next base: position 109,693,237 of record NC_072738.1, on the reverse strand, counting down.
TCATATTCTTTTGAAAATAAAAGATATGGACTGTTCGTGAAAGGCTTATTTAAAACTTCAAATTTTCAGTGAAGCATCAACTTTTTTAAAAACTGAAAACAAGTTTTAAATAAAATTTGAATGTTAATTGTAATGCATGCGCTTTCAGTGTACTCGCAAAGCCACAACAAAATCTTCTTTATTGCTAAATTGTATTGATTTTTTTTTTTTTTTTTTTTTGGGTTCCTTACTAATGAAGTTTTCTTTATTTTTTTTCTTCTTTTTCTTCTTCTTTTTTTTTTTTTTTTTTTGAATAAATTGCACTAAATTAAATATATGAATGTAGGGGAATAAATATGAGGGAAATAGTAAAGTTTTCTTACATTTGTTAAAATGACCAAATTGGAAATTTGTTTTGAATACTACTGAGCATAAAGGAACGACAACGCATTTTATAATAAAATATATTGAAATATTTTTCTCTTTCATCTTTGACAATAAATTTGTACGTTTAAAAAAAGGAGGGTTGGGATTTTTCCACTTTTTTAAACGGAGCAAAGTGAAAAATATTTTCTATTTGATTATTGAACATATTTTTGATCAAATGAATGAGTAAGTAAAATAATGCATGATTAAATGAATAAATAATGAAACAATAAACGAATAAATAAATAAATAGGATATTATATGGAGAAAAAATATGTGAATAAAAATGAATAAATAAAAATAAAGAAATAAATGAAGCATAAGTGAATTATGAAAGAAAGGAATGCATATGAGCTAATTAATGATATAATACATAAATGATTTTGCAAATGAAGAAATACATAAGTGATTTAACAAATGAATGAATACATAAGTGATTTCATACATGAATGAATAAGTAAACAAAGTGAACTATTTCACTTCACCCCGTTCATTCAGCTTTGCGTGTACCTGACAAGTTTTAGTTAAATTTTAAAATCAAAACATGATTAACATTAACTAAAAAAGTACCATACTGGGTATTAGTAAATCTCAATTAATACTTAAAATGTCAATTAAAAAAACTATATGCTAATGAAACAAAAGTATTTTTGACAAACCACGAAACCTTACAATATGTGTATCAAATATTAAAAATGACTTGCATATTATATACTTTAATCCTTAAAGATTCCTTTTTTTTAACGGAATCAAGTTTTTGTTTTTAAACACATAAAAAATATTGCTAAATAGTCGGCACTGCAAACTGAAAATATTTTACTATTTCACTTTGCCCCACATTCAACAACTTTTTACTGGATAAAATACATAACAGGTAAATGTCCATCATTTTATTAGCTACTGTACCTCAGAAAATAAATAAAAAATAAAGTATGAAATAATACCACATAAATCGGAAACAGTGCTAAATAAAAGTTATAAATTTAAAAATGAAAGTCAAAAATAACAATTACGTGGCCTTGTTAATATTTATGGTGTTTTAATAAAAAACTTAAAATCGACTTCATAAATTTAGACCATTTGACGCTATCTTTTGTAATTAGGCACGTAAATGAAAAGCCATCGCCACAGCGGTACTTGGCGAGATTCCGATAAAACTCCGCGTTTAACATTGGCAACATTTCTATAAAACTTCAGTTAAAAACTCTCTAATGCATCGATGCGCAAGAAACAAAATATTGTATTCAAAACGCTTGATTTCTAGACTTGAAAATCATTATATTGTCTTCATTCTTTTGCAACATTCCATTTATTTATTATGACAAAAGTGGTAGTACCTTTTCTTTAAGTTTGAGTTTGTCATTCTTTGTAGTTTCTATAGTTTCTACTTTTTGGTCACGTACAAGCACATTGTAACGAAGAATATTAATGAATAAGTTGAAATTAGATTAAAAATATTTATTCAAATTAAATCCATGAAAAATATATTCATTGACAAATCAAAGCAAATTTGTGATGACACGCTACCATAGCCAAACTGCTCGACGATGTGAAAAATAAATTAAAAGTAAAACAATAAGGGAATACAACAAATATTTAAGTTATGTTAAACCAAACGAAAATGCTTCTTCATTGCTAGGAATACGGAGGTCGTGCGGTATTTCCACCTATGGAGATTTAAAAATAGTTTTAAAACATTCGTGAGAAAGAAGAAATCGTTTCCAAAATTGCCCATTCGAAACGATCTCTCTCTCTCTACCTAAAATTCCTTATCTCCGTTAAATTCCTTATTATTGGAAATATACGAGGCATGTTTTTAAAGTATGTACCGTTTTGATATAAAAAAAGAACGAGTACAGATAGAGCAAAGAAATTAATTGCACAATAATCTACCATCCTTACGCTATTTTTTGACACTGCTCCCGTGATTTTCCAAGCATTTGTCATAGCGTGGTACAGGTTTTTGTATACCTATTCATAGAAAATTGCCGCCTGTGTAGTCAGCCATGGGATAACATGTTCTCTGAGCTCATTATTGCTGTTGTGCCACAGACTACCTTGGAAAGACTTTAGATGCCGAAACAAATGAAAGATACTGCGAGCGAGGTGAGGGCACACCAGAGGATGTTCAAAAACGCCCCAGCCAAAGCCCTGAAAGAGTCCTCATGGTTGACTAAACGGGAGGTTACTTTTTACGAATAGGTATACAAAAACCTGCACCACGCTATGACAAATGCTTGGAAAATCACGGGAGCAAATTCGAAAAATAGCGTAAGGATGGTAGATTTTTGTGCAATTAATTTCTTTGCTCTATCTGTACTCGTTCTTTTTTTATATCAAAACGGTACTTACTTTAAAAACATGCCTCGTATGTTTAATTGTTTTTCAAACAAATTGCTAGAAGTATATTTTTAAATGTGTAAGAAAAACAGTTATAATCATAATTAAAGCATCAAACTTGCATTATCACATGGTATTGAATTCGCATTGCACATAATTACTAATTATATCTATATATATAAAAATGGATGTATGTTTGTGGGTGTGTGGGTATGTGTGTATGTTCCTTATACAAATCCACAGTTTTCGTCGGATTTCTTCCAAATTTGGCACAAAGGTAAATTGTTGCTCAGGAATTCATATAGGCGGGTTTTTGGAATTTTAAAAACACCCAAAGAGGTCTAATTTCATATTTTGAGTCATAAAATTGCTCTTTTCTGCACGAACTAATTTTTGTATAGTTATGAATTTAGTCTAAATGAAAAGCCCGTAAAAAACTGCCCTAGATGAAGTTTCTTCAAAGATTAACTTTAATCGTTAAATTTGTGAACCTCAGTTCAAACCAAATGAAAATGGTTATCAACATATAACCACCAGGAGCTATTTTAAATGCAATCAACACAAAACGTATCCTAAATGATGGCCGTCAATGCCGTTTAGCGATGAGCGTTGAAGCATGTTTAGCGAGAAAGCCGTAGATATAATAAATGATGCTGTAAGTCGTTTCTTAAACTGCGACCTACGAGGCCACAGGGGTCCATTGATATTACTCATGGTACTACTTAATTTGAATGCTACCGTTTAATTATAATTTTTAAATATTGTTTAATTATAAAATCCACAACAGTAAGGCTTCGTGTAATTTTTGATCAGTGTTTATCCCGTTAATTGCAGGAAAATACAAACATGAGTAAGGTATTGCATTCAATATTGACGTACAGTCATAGAAAAAAAAAACGAAACACTCGAACGTATTTAAAGACTATTGACACTAGAGACACGTGTAAGGTGTCATTGTTTCAGGAATAAAAAGTTCTACATAATTGTGGTAAAAAATTGTTGTTAAGGGACCGTCTTCATATTAAAACGAGCATCAACTTCAAATTTTTCAATGAGAACCCCCTTTTTTTATCACATATTTGTGATCAGAATACTTTTTTAACTTTGTATACAAAGTTTTGTTTAATTCGATCCAGCTGTTACTTCAGAATCGAGTTTTGAAAACTTCCTCTCGTAATGTTAAAACGTATTTTGATATTTTTACTCATAACACAAAAACTAGATTAGGCACGGCAAAGATTGTTTTTTTATATCAAAATATGAATCGACCCAATAATAAAAACATAATTTACAACACCTAAATGTAATTTTAGTTTTTTTATTAATTATTTTAATATTATTTGAAAAAAATTTGATCTGAAACCATATTAAATTTTAACAGAAAAACAATTTAGAAGAGCTTTTATGTTGGAATCCAAAATTTGAGCTCAAAATATTCAGTAGTTTTTGCGCTATGCTTAAAAATTCATTTTTTCCTACTTTAGGGGACCGTATACTTTTTTAAAACAGAACTTATGAAAGTTAGTTTCTTCGTAAAAAAAAAATAAAAAAAATGTTCGATAAAATAAGCAAACAAATTATAACGTGATTTTTCTACATTAGAGTTATGTCTATGAAATTTTTAAATGCATAAATTTATTCGCTGTCTCTGCAGAAGAACAACACAATATTGCAACCGTCAGTTTTTTGTGGATATCGTTCAGACGTCAATGTGTAAATAAAGCGAAACACTACTTCATTGTCTAATAAAAGAATATTTTATAGAATTTTTTTAATTAAAAGCTACACTTAAAATACTTCTGTTTTTTTTTTCCTTTCTGCGTTTAGCCATAGCCTTTGTGTGCACATATGTGTGTGTTTGTGTAGGCGCATGTGTGTGGGTGCGTGTGTGTATGTATGCATGTGTGTGCGTGTTGTGTATGCAGTGCTGTGTGTGTGCGTGTTGTATATGCAGTGCTGTGTGTGTACGCGCGTGTGCGTGTAGGCGTTCGTGTGTGTGTGTGTGTACGCGCGTGTGCGTGTAGGCGTTCCTATGTGTGTGTACGCGCGTGTGTGTAGGCGTTCGTATGTGTGTCTTGATATAGGCATGTGTGTTTGTGTCTGTGCAGGCATGAGTGAGTGTATGTGCGTGTATGTGTATGTGTGTGTATGTATGCGTGTGTGTGTGTGTAGGATCTTGACGTAACCTGGAGACGGTTTTCGCCAGAGGAGCAGCATCGTGAGGCGGCCGGCCGACGATGGTGCTGCGGAGGATGCTGGTGGGGAAATAAAATGATAGCACATCAAAACAGTCAAATAAAAGCAATAAGCAATCGTGATTGCTCAAAAAAATTAACATGCACAACTTTTTCACAGAAACATACAACAAAACCTCATTGTCTTGCTAGCCATGTTGCAATAGACAGTGTAGAATTAATGGCTCCTCCCGGTGATAATCTACTAAAAGGAAAAATTATTGTATTGTCTAAATCGGGAAAAAGTACTCGAAAAATAGCCGACAGTGTGAAGTTTCGCTTTTAACAGTATCCAGATGGGTCAAAAAGTAATATTTGCTCTTAGATAAGTTTACTAGTTTTAGGAATTATTTTTTTTTTTTTTGTATAGTGTTTTCAATGTGTTAAGATGTAGGAGAGGAAATCTCAGTCGCATTAGCGGGCCGCGTGCTTTGAGTTGTATTCTGCACAAAAGTAATAGTTGTGGCTAATTGTGAATTTTTTTTTTTTTTTTGACTTCGTCAAAGATTTAACAAAACATTAATTTGCGTGTTAGATTAAGTTGAGTTTTTGTCTATTCTTAATTATTATTTAAATACTATTTTTCTATTTACATTCTCGGTCATTGCCGTGCATTTCACATTAAATCATTCTCGCAAGACAAAGATAAAATTTTAATTATTTTCTTCTCTTTTGAACAACATGGAAAAATATCGTCAAAGAAACAAAATGAAAAAATTTATTGTTATCAACCAATGGGTGCCTATTTTATTATAAATACATGTTTTTCAGAATCCAGTATCTGAATATTCGGCTCCAACTTTATGACACTGGAACTAATTCTACGTTCTGCTCTTATTCTCTGAACACACAACGGGCCGCCACATGGACCAACTTCGCGAGCTGAATGTGGCACAGGCGTCTTCCCTGCGATACCATTGAGGTTTGGTTATCCCAATCGCTGGCTGCTGTGGGTCCTAATACTGAGCACAACAGCCCTGAACTAGATTCAACCGAGCAATGAAGCAGGTGTCATGTCATTGAAGCTGAGTGTGCCTAAAAACTGGTGGATGAAGAAAATTTATCTCACCAGTGAGATGCCGTAAACATACAGCAGATAAATTTACTTTACCTACCAGTTTATTCACACTCTCAGTTTCAATGAGGTGACTTCTGCATCCCGCCAGATTTGTTTCGATTCCAGTCTGCGAAATCTACAGCGAGGACGAAATTGTAACCTCGGGATGGTTCAACCCGACTGTCGGGTATGCTGCGTGTTGTATTGCAATAGGTGTGCTAGCCTAATGTCTGATACTATAGAAAATGTTAGTTTGTAGGTATATAGTACACGAAACAAAATCAAATAATGTTAAGTTTTGTTTGTAATGTTATAAAAACGGAGAAATGACAAGAAGGCAGATTTCGGTTCACCTTGGTTTAAGCTAAAATAACTTTTGTCTTTTTAAATTACGGGTTGGACCATCTCGAATCTTGTTGCTAGAAACAGCATTGGGAAATTACTTTCCCAAATTGCGTTTAAGAGCCCTTACATGTTTAACTAAAACCGCCGATTGTGTTTTGCCTTTTTAATAATACCACGCATTATGATCTTTCGCTAAAATTAGGATTTGAAACAAATTCTTTTTTTGATTACAAAAAAGCCTCTAGAACAATCAACAGTCTCTGTGTTTCTTCACTGGGTTAATTCAAATAACCAAATTTTTCCCAAATAAAGTTCGAGTATGAACGGTTTGCTCATTAACGGGTATTTATATTCTATTGTTTCTATTTTGTTTTTTGGTTTGATACTTCGTTCATTTTATGTATTTAGAGCAAATTTTCACGGAATAAATGGACCTTGCTTCGCTCGAGTCTCCAATCTATTTAATGCTGCGCCTTCCCACGTAGTGCAGTACATTTTTTTATATTTTTTTGTGCGATGACCTAAACTTCTGCCGATGTTCTGCGAAATTAAAAACGCGCAATTCCATTTTACACCAAAAGACTTTCTATTCATTCCAAAATAAACCTGTAACATAGGTGCAATGCATTTATCAAACATATTCACATTATGTTTCTGGGTATTAGGTTGGATATTTACAATTTTATGAGGTTAATTTGCTGAATGATTATATAAGCAATCCAATAGGTTCATATTAGAAAAAGCAAAAAGTTCCATTACTTTTAACTTTTCATTATTCGATTTACTAACAACGACCTATACGATGGACCAGCCAAAACCCATCCGTCTTTCTTAGGTTAATCCAGATAGACAAAAATCAGTAAATATTTTTACCTTTTTTTTTACAAAAAAAAAAAAAAGAAAAAGAAAGAAAAAGACCGTAAATCGCTTTTTGCTGCAACATAATCAGCTAAAAAGTATCGGATTACGGAAAAAAAAGAGAACTTAAAAAATCATGAATTGAGCTGGATAATCTCGATCTTTTCTTTGTTTTCATTCCGTTACTTGATAAGCCGTGACCTTGAAAGAAGCGTTTTCAATGTTGTGACGGTCCCTAAAACGTTTTTCGTTAATAACATTTGTTCTACTGCACGGAATGCAGTGAAATTTCGTATCCTGACTGTATTTTGCGGTCTTAACATAATAATGCAGCAAACGTTAGGGGTTCCCATTTGAAAATCAAGAGTTGATGCTCATTTTGCTTTGTATATGGTCCCTTATCAAAATTTTACCTACGTAGTTTTAAAGAAGACTTTAAACCAAGTCGGATGACCTTTCTTTCCTTTCTAGCATGTATAATGGCCGAATAATTAAAAGTGTTTCGTTTTTTTTTTTCTAGGACTGTACAGTCTTCGACTGTTTCAACATTAGACTACTTTTATTAAAACCACATCTATTTCATCCTTGCAACAGCAATTTTATTTAATGTTCTATAATCCTTATCAAACCAATTTGCAATTTCTAAATTTTCTTTATACTATTGCTTGATTTACGTCGGTTCAATTATATCGGTATTTGTGAAATTTGGTTCAAAGCAAATGAAAATGGTTAACAACATATAACCACCAGGAGATATTTTAAAAGCAATCAACACAAGAAGTATCCTCAACAATGGTTGTTAATGTCGATTAGCGACAAACGTATAGCATGTTTGGCAAAAAAGCCGAAAGAAAAAGAAATGCTGTCTTTCAGTAGTTCTTAAATTGCACCCTGCAAAGACCCAGGGATGCATTGAAATCACCATCGGTGTTTCTTCTTAAATTTGCTTGCACATTTCGCTAATAAGTTTTCAAGCAATAATACCGTAACAGTAAACGAAATTTTGATCTGTATTTTCTATACATAAACAGCACAGAAAATAACAAAATGAGATAGGTATTATCGAAGTACAATCTTCAACAGTTTTACAATAAGAATACTAAATTTATATTAAAACGACATCATTGCATCGGAAATATAATTTTGTATTGTATTACCTTTAAACAAATCAATATGTATATGTTATTTATACTATTCCATAATTTACCTAATTCAGTTCACCTAAGTTTCACAGAAATCGCTCAATGTTATCAGAGACCAGGGGTAAAAATACTAATCTGGCTAATGAATTGCAAAATAATCATTTTTGTGCATAGTAGCGTAGATTGAATTTATCTTTCAAGGGGAAGGGGGATAGCCATGGGGTTCATCACATGTACATAAACTATCATACTAGGATGGCTAATATGTGGTAGAGTAAAAGGTTGTGCACCTTTAGACTCGAAACCACACGAAAATTTAATACGGCGGAATTCATAGTTTTAGAAGGGTAAAAGTTTAAAGTTTGAAAAATGTATAAAGAAATATTAATTTACATTTAAACTTTTAAAATGTATAAAATGTCTCCATTTTTTACGTAAACAAATTTCTTAATCGTTTGAAATTTTATATTACTTTAACACTCGAAGCAATAGTACACCTGAAGGAGCATCATCGCTGACTAGCAATAATTTTAAACCAGTTAGCGGGCATGATGCAACTTTTGACACTAAGAGATTGCTCCTGAAATGGGCATGATGAAATATTACGCCACATAACTTTTATTGTAAACAATCGAAAAATATTACTGTTTGTAACTACCAGAAAGTAATTCAACCGTCATTGAAAAAATGCTGTTAGATAAAATTGGATACGTAACAGTGTTATAGAAGCAACTCTGTTTACAGTGGAGGGATAAGGTGAAACAATTTGTATCTCACGTATATCCGCTAATCGCAATACATCATTCTTCAAACTTCAAGAAATTAAAATATCCAGTGAGACTTAAGTTCTGTATCACGATCAATAAGTCAGAAGGGAAGGCGATTAAGTATTTTAAATGCATGTGAAATTTACGAAATTTACTTATTTCCCATATAGATAGTTTTATGTTGCATGCTTAAGGTCAGGGCCGGATTTGGAAGTGTGGAGGCCCCGGGGCAACGAAGGAGTGGAGGCCCCTAATCAGCGTTCGAAAGGATCATTATATTTTCGAAAATATCCGATACTTAGATATATATCGGATTTTTTTATATATATGTATATATCCGATATTTTCGACCTGTAAATGTTGAGATATTTTGTAAAAAATTTATTGTGGGGGCCCCTTTGTTGTGGAGGCACCGGGGCAGTACCCCCGCATGTTCTCCCCTAAATCCGGCCCTGCTTAAGGTTGGGTTCATAAAAAAAATGTATTTCATTTTGCTGCTGGAAGGGGGACTAAGAATTGTATTTAGGAGCAAGATTTGAGTTAAATTTAAGAATTAGAAAATTTTGAATAATTTAACTTTTTAGTACTTGGATAACGTTTCTAAACGTGGAAATTCATTTCCTTCGTTTTGAAGCTGCGGATATGGGGAACAGAATGTGCAACAAGTTTTTGCAAAACGTAAACTAAAGAATTGTCTATTACACAGTTGTAAGTAGAAACAAGACGGTTTTTTTCTTCCTTTTAATTTCTTGGCCTGCAAATAATTAATAATAAAAAAAAAAAAAAACGACGCGGATAGTGACCAAAATGTGTACGCCTATTTCTTTTTCTATAAGGCAGTTCAATTGACGGGTTTTATATAGTTCGTTCCATAAGTTCGCGTCCACGTACTCCATTTTTAATGCTTTATGTATCTTAAAATAATAACTGTAACTGTTTCTATGGCAACTATTATTAAGTGGAACCATTCCTACCCCTTATGACGACTGTGCCTCTGCAAATTAAAATTTTGATATTCTCAAAGGAATACTTCATTTGCTGCAAACCTAAATAAGTGATCTTACTACCTGCATCAGTTTGAGTTATCATGTACAACATTTACGGCAAGTGCGAGGTTTTAAAAATTTGAAATAAAAATTTAATCTAGACAAATTTTGAATCGTTGCAAGACACCAATATTAATATCTAACTGTCATTTTTACCTACGAAAATGGAAATTTGACATAAATTTAGGAAATAAAATGTAGTTGACGTACGTCTTTTTATGCAAATTACACTTATCTAATATTACTCCATGGCATGCTACTAAATTGCCACGGAAAGGGAAAACAGACACATTTTGTGAAGTTATTTATACTAAGTGAACGTTTTCTACGGAATATGCTTACATTCCTGAACACTTACAAAAAATTATAAAATGAGTCTACCTAACACGTGAAACCTTGAAAGTAAAAACACCGCCAATTATCCGTAAAACGAAATGTTAACGGCTATTTATTACAATGACCGAATTCCTTATTTTCTGTGCAGTGGACTATCTGCTTAGCTTTTGGGCCATTGAGGATGATTTTCATATCTGAAAATATTGTAACGGTGGCATATTTTGCATATATTTGTAACCGATAAAAGCCATTGAATTTATTAACGACTCTTTCTAGGAAAACACTCCAAGATTTTTTTTCCCAGAATCAAATGTATGTGAAGAGTACTATAGCATGCTTTAATGTCTTGAGGTATACAAAACCGTCAAAGGCAGCACAATGGTTTTCGTATTCGAAGCACCACGCAAAAGGTTGTCCCACAAGATATGCAAGACAATCTTTTGTCTCTGTATTAAGACATTGGATGTATCGCCCGTCTCATTCAACCGCAGATAACGTGCCAGTGGACACGGCAGAACCAAAGAATACCGTTGACAGAACCCTGATAACATGTCTCATTGCTTTTCCGTTTTTACTTGATGCTATTTTCCTGCAAATGCTCAACTTTCTGTGCTATTTACAGTCTTTTGAAAATTTGAACCTAGAGTGGTGTGAATGCAGTTTTTTACTCTCATTTAGATAGAATTCATCCATTTAATTATCTAAATGATATGTTGCATTGAGAAGCACCCGGGCAACGCCGGGTAATAAGCTAGTATAAGATAAATTTTATATAGGTTAACAATAGAATTTGAAATTGATTTTCAGACAGGCAAAGAAGTGCTAATAATTTAGTAAGTAAACATTGCAAACACAATAAACGAAATGTGTGAAGACACATTGAAATGATTGCTTATTTGGTAATTTGGATCAAAAATAAAAACTGAAATTAAACTTCGGAAGAAAAACATCAGAAATTGCCCCCTATTTAACCAACCGTTAAGACAATATATATATAATTACATTTCATACATATTTTTCAATCTATTCTCTTTATTTACATATGAAAAAGGCATGAATAAATGAATATTTATCTCAGAATGTCAAATAATCATTTAAAGTTTCGTTTGATGATTAATTGAGGCAATGAGAAGCAAAGGGTAAGTAAGTGGTAAAATTAAAAATTTGGATATAACCAGAACAAATGGTAGGTGAACATCTCTGTCTTAAGTCAAGAAATAGTACTAATAGCCCTGGTAGGTTCTACAATACAGCATGATTTAGAAAAAAAATCAGTGAAAGCCTACCTAAGACCTTATCTTTAAACGCGTTTTCCTCAAAATTTAAAAATGTCCACTTACATCCGTTATTTAACTTTTAATGCATTTCAACTGAACTTTATTTTCCTCAAAATTCTTTAACAGCGTGCTCTAGAATTTTCAATGCTGTCTTTCAACAGAAGACAAATTGTGATTGGATATTGTTATTCAAGAGTTTGCTAATAAGTAACCGTAAATATGTAATGATAAAATGTTTGAAACATAGGCGTAGCGTCGGGGAGGGGAGGACACACGAGGGGGTACGTGCCCCCCCCCCTTCAACTTGCTTGACACTTAACCTTTTGTCCCAGAACTATAAAGAAATTTGCACAAAAATCCAAAAGAATATCTGTTTTTTCTTATGTACTATATGGTCTTAAAAATGCATTTTAAACGATCTTTGCTGATGCTAGGATGGAAAAGAGGCCTGTGGGCACTTTCCCTGGCCATTTCTCATAATTGAAAAGTGAATAACACAATTTTCAATTTTTACTCTAATTACGTTAAAAAGGTTGGGGAGTTTGGGGTTCTCCTAGAAATTTTTTAAAAATTGTTGTTCTACACTGTTAAAACTACAGGTTGCATTCGGCACCTTTCAGGGGTGAAACGCTTGTTCACCAGCGGCACCCAATACGGAGCCGAAATTGCACCTCGAACTAGGGTGAAAAACAGGCACCTTTCAAAAAGTAGGCAGCCGGGGTGAAAAGAATGAACCTACGGAGAGAGAAATGGCACCCTTACTGTAGATCCTCCCCCCCCTCCCCCGTATTGTGTGCTTTTTTTGAATATAATTGGGTTTTTTTTTATATAGTTTTGTTTTGATTCATGATAGTCTACGTTTTGCACACTTTTCACATTGCATGAATTCAGTACTGGAAATGATTAAAACTTGTAATTACAGCATTTGATCATATTTCAGAGTTTTCAACATAGTTAAGGATTGCTCATTGCTTTAATTCATCTGATCGTTCTCTACATCAGTGTTTCTCAACCTCTTTTGACCCACGGGTCGGTAAAAGCAAATGAAAAACATTGCGGACCTGTGAAATTTTTATCCTTTTCTAAAAAATAAATAATAATAATTATAATAGCTCTCGGGGCGGTAAAAAAACTTGTGAAAAAACTCTGCGTACTGATAAGTTTTTCTTTTTTTTTTTGCAAAGTAATATTAAAAATGAATAAAACAATAAATATCTACAGACTTTATTTGGTATCAAAGAGTTGTCACAAATATATTTAAAGCTAAAGACGAGTAATTATTTCAATAATCATAGTTAAGTTAATGATTATTTGTGAGAAATAACCGCACCGAAAGTAAAGTGTAGATGTACTTATGAATTATTTACATGAAGAGCCAAAAATATTCTGGGATATTAAAGTTACGGAAAAACAAAATCCTTTCTCGAACGTTAAAAATTTCAATCAAGAGTAACAATAAAATAAAATGCATATGAAATTTTTCGACAGTTGAAAAACCTAAAGAAATAAGAAATTCCTAACGCTAACGAAACATTAAACGCTAACAGGAAATGATTCAAACACTTGAACGAAAAAGAAAAAAAAAGCTAGACGGAGAGAGATATCTTTTTTATTTTTTGCGCTCGCTGTTGTGTAGTAATCTACAAAGCACAAGAATCATTTTTATTTAGGTTTTCACTTGTTGATTAGTGATAAATTGCGGTTATTATTTTGGTGATTAAATGTTGCTTATTGAGTACTCAAGAAAATAATGATAGATATATTTAGTAGCGTTTTGAATGATGGAAATTTCACGACAGTAACGGTCAACTGAAAATCAACAACTAACGGTACTACGGTATCGTAACGGACTAACGGTAACTGAAAAGCATTAAACGTACTTTTAACTATGTTTGAAAGCCCTAAAAGCTACAAAGTGATCAAAAGCTGTACTTACTTGTTATTTTAAAGAATTATCCTAGAAGCCACAGAAGCCATAGAAGACATAGAAGCCACGCTTAGATGCAACCTATCATTCGTTCGCCATATTGAAGTGGTTGAATGGTGAATGTATGCCGGAAGCGCATGCGCTAGCAAGTCATTTTGCGATTGCTTGCTGTTTTGGCACCCCTGTCTACGATTGTCTGCTGTTTTCGCACCCCTGCTCTACTTCCTGGCTAGTATTGCACCCTTGGGCCTCATGCTTTCACCTTAGGGGGAATATATTCACTCGTCTGGAACCTCTGGTTATAACAGTGTAAAAACGCAGTTTTAGACGATATTTGGATATGTTAAAGAGAGGAGAAATCCAGGGGACCCAATCCCGAAAATTTTTCGAAAATGAACCATCTAAAAAATCAAATTGTGGGCCACCTTTGATATTGTAATAAGGACCGGATTTTTTTTTTTTTTTTGAAATTGGAGCTCAAAAACAATTTTATTCGACTTTTAGTGAAGATAGGGGTGGGTTTTTGGGAACTTTACCCCAGTAATGACTCGAAAAAGGCCTCAAACGAAATCTAAGACTATTTTAAATTATATGGCGAGGGAGGAAGGGAGGGGGGGGGGCGACGCTCATTCATAAAATTTTCGAAGTTAATTGTTAAAACGCAGTTCTAGACGATCTGTGGTAATGTTACTGGGAGAAGAGGTTCAGGACCCGTCTTCAGCAATTTCCCGATATTGCAATTGCAGAAACGCAATTTTAGATGACTGGTTGACCCGCTTGAAGCATTCGCGCTCAAAGGGAGAATTTTCTGACTCCAATGCAATCTCAAGATGCTATAGACTAAAACAATCCGTAGTAAAGCAGCAAAATAAATCGAAATTTACGCCTCTACAAAGTTTAACTGCGATTCACCCTGTTAAAATCAATGTTCCGCTTCCTGATTTTAACAACAACAGATATACAGCTTAGAAATCTGCTATGAGTATCATTTTGCATATTAATGGAAAATTCTGCTGAAGAAAAAACCCCATTAAAACGATATTTTTCGACCCAGATTTGAACTCCCTTTCCCTCGTTAGCACTTTGCTTTATCCAACCGAGCCAATGTGTCTTCGCTCTCGGTTGCTATTCAATGAAGTGATGAATAATTAAAAAAAAAAAAAAAAAGAAAAAAAAAACAGAAAAAACAGAAAAAAACGTTTTTTTTTTTTGACAAAAATAAAAAGGCAATTTTTAGACCGTGGATTTTTTTTTTTTTTTTTTCGTCATTAGCAGATATGATAAGCTTCAAAATGATGGTGTAAATCATGGAATTTGATTAGAGAATAAATTAAATATCGTGTAGCGACAGAAAAGCAGGCTAGAGAAATAATAGCGGATGTTCAATGATGATCTTATGAGGATGTTCGGGGACTCTTCCCGGAAATATTATCAGAATTTCAGCGATCTTTTAGAATTATCGAAATTTTAGTCTTTGGTGATATTAGATGTAAGGAAAATTCGAGGACCTTCAGAATTTTCCCAATGTCCTAAAAACAGCGTTTTAGACAATCTTTAATGATGAGGCAGTCTGTTTTTTGAGGGTTTTGGATGGGGAGCACTCCTAGAAGTTTTTTTGAAACCGAAATCCTTAAGTAATGGTAGGCCATTCGTGATGGCGATAAGAGAAGAGGTGGGGTAAAGAGACTTTTACAAAATCAAATTTTCAAAATCGCTCTTCTATAGGCTAACTTTGTTGGCGGAAAATAAAGAGATAGAAATCGGGATCTCTCTCCCTCCCCGTTTTTTTCGCAAAGTCACTATGATTTTTATTTCATTAAATTATTGATAAAAATGTTCTGAGAAACCTATCCCTTAGTTTTTCCTTTCCAAAATTATTTGAGTAACTTAGTTTTTCTATAATGATATTTTCAATTTCCCACCTTACATTTTTATGTTTGAAATACAAGCGTTTGCGACCCCCGTCCAAAAAAAAAAAAAAAAAAAAAAAGAAATCAGAAAATTTTGAACTTATATGGTACTGTTTAGACTTATCTTAGTTTTTTACACTTTCTTTTGTCTAACTGTCATGTCTTCTGAATATCGCTATAAATGTTGTGTTTAATTTCGCCTTTTATTATTTAAAGACTTCGTGAAAGTTTCCTATCTGTTTTTTTTTTCATCACTAAAATGAAATTGGTGAACCCCTTTCTGAAAACCTGTGGAGGGGGGAAGGGAAACCCCTTTTTGGTGACGGCTCTTTTGCCCCCTTAACCCTCAATTGTTTGGTCACGCTACGCCTATGATTTGGAATGCTTCAAAAATTTTAATTATGAATTGCAAAAGAAAACGCCGGCTTGAAAAAACAAAATTTGTGCAATTAAATTTGTGAATTATTTGTAAAAACATTTGAGACACATAATGTCTGTAACAACACTTGAAAAAAATGTTTAATATTTCTTCTGAATTAAGTGGCAGCAGGGAAATGAAATCTTGACTGAAATCCTAACTAATCCCGACGAATTGAATCCTTCAATATTAAGAATATTTTTAAAATATATTTTTTATCAAACAAAATGTCTTTTAAATTTATCAACAAGTTGATGGTTTGGTTTTATAATGACATACGACTTCATTAATTTTCTTTCTCATTAAAACATATCGTCCAAATAACTACTATTATTTTCATTTTTCGTCCCTATGTAGGGGTTATATACTTATCTTTTTCATGAAAGCTTTAGTGGTAGTAGTAATTGAGTGGTTTCTTATTGCACTTTTAGCGATTCACTGATGTTTTCTTTTTCGAACGCTTTTAGAAAATTTAGCCAAGGAGCATAGCGACTAGTGCGAACAAAAATTTGAACTCGTGGTAGGAGGATCGTAATAAGTAGTGATGTTCCGGATATCCGTATCCGTATCCGCAAATATCCGAGGGAAAATAAAGATCTGTATCCGTATCCGTTACTTTTTTGACGGATCTTAAACGGATCTTTTCTATTTTAAAAATTCTTAAATATTTGAATAAAAGAAATTCCGTTTAAATTAGGTTTTATTCCCTATTTAAATTATAAGGTATCATTTATTATAAAGTATTATTTCAGAAGCCAATTTGTACCCCCCTCGCAAAAAATAAGGGGTAATAAGTTTTAAAAGTGTGTATCTGTGTGTCTATTTATGGCATCGTAGTTCCTAAACAGATGAACCGATTTTGATCGTTCTTTTTTCGTTCTAAAGGTGACTTGATCAATAATGTACTTAGCGTGTCCTCGTTTTTGTAGAACTTTAATTACCAGAGACATTAATTAAACCGACTTAACGTTTTTCACAATTATGGTGGCAAAAACTTACTCGTACGTTAAAAATATTGGCCCTAATTGAAAGAACGAAGTTTTCTGCGTTTGATATTTGTTTGGAACTTTCAAGATATATTATACAGTAGGAGCTATAATCTTGTTAAGTAAATTTTAAATTCAGTTCTGAGCCTTTATACGCGTGATTGGTATCGATTTCATAGTCGGAAGATAAGGAGAAAAAGTTCAATAATTTGCAATTTCTATCTGCTGTTAGTTTATATTTGTTAACAATGTGTATTCTGACCCACGAAATTCCTCTTAATATGAGGTTGGCCCTTTGTGGCACGTTTTTTTTTTTTTTAATTTTTAATTTAATATTAGTGTTTGTTTCTGATTTGGGGTTTCTGTTATTTTTCATTTTCGTTTTTCTCGGCATCCTTCAAAAAAAAAAAAAAAAAAAAAAAAAAAAAGTGAGACTAAATTCTTCTCTTTATTGTCTGTGAAGGTGTTCCCGGCTTTGCTATATCGTCGGTCGGAGTAAATTGGGTGGAATGGGTCAGCGATGCGCTTATGTTGAAATAAAACGTGAAAAATGATTTCTATCCTGTCCAGTAGCAGCTTTACACTTTTGCTCCTGTATCCTACATGTACTGAGCAAGCTAGAAATAATTTTTCATTCTATTAAAGCATTAATGCAGCGCTGACCCAGTCCTTCCAACTCTCCGTCAATTTTAACGGAGATTTCTTCCAAGAGTAAATCATAGTCTTGATAATATTTTCGCCGTAGATGACGTTTTTCGAAGAATTTATTCTAACATTATTCCGACAGGAATACCTTTCGTAACAATTTTTTTAGACTTGGATAGTTGAAGTGAGTAAAAAATTTTTGAGGTCCGTATCCGTATCCGCGGATTTTGAGACTAATGATCCGGATCCGGATCCGTATCGGCGGATCTACTTTTTCAACGATCCGCACATCACTTTTAAAAAGTAAGAATTTGTTTTTGAAAACGGGGAAAGGGGGGACGATCATAAACACAGTTAGTTTACTTTTTTTTCCGGTTGTTTCTTTTAACCTTTCTTAGTGCTGGGCATCTCACTTAAAATATCTCATAAAGCTTGCATGAACAAAGCTTGTCTGAAGCATGCAATGCAAGTAAAGCACTGCATCTAAATTCAACCAGACCAGAGGTAGAGGAGGAAAATAAGATTTTTTAAAAAGAGATGGCGAACCATTTTTAAATGATAAAAAATATTGTGCTGCCATCTATCCACAATACACGAAAATGAACGTTAAACAAAATATTTTACACGAGTATTTATTTTTAAAAAAGAGAAGAAGAAAGGAATGAATTTATAAAGAAAAGAGAAAAAAAAGCTGAGTGAAAGAGGTCGGAGGTGGGGGGGGGGGAGAGAACTGAAGAAAATACAATATTTTGCACAGATACATTGTTTTAGAAATATAAATGACAACTTTATTTTCTTATTTTTGGGAGAAAACGGAGTTTGAAATTGCTTTCCCTTCATCGCACTTACAAGTTAAGGTTTGGTTCATTTGATGTTCTAACAAGATGAAACATTAGCTAGAAAGCACCCATGATCTTTTTTTTTAACGTATAAAAATAAAAGCAAAAGATTTGTGCATTAAACTAGATTTCTGGTTTGCTGCTAATTTGCAGTAAATCGCTTTGTTTCATGCATTTAATCTGAATTGTATCCAGAGTCCATTTTTTTTAGTTAACTTTGTCCTTTGGATAATATTAATTTTCAATGAAGGCTAAAACGACTAGACAAATTTGGGGTGGTAAAATACACTGAATCAGTGACAAATAACGCGCGTCAGAAAATTTCTATAGCTTACTTTATGAGCTTATTGCTGTCCGTGTGAGTCGTGTAACTGCCGCTTCTACTTACTTTTAATATGAAAATGATAATTGAAGGGGGAAAAATCGTTTGTTGGTAGTATTTATAAACACGCAATCTTATTATTATTTTTTTTTAATTTGATATTCTTCTGATCAAATTTTGTTTCACTATGGTTAAACGTTGCATAACGCAAGCTTTTTTTTTTTTTTTTTTTTTTAACTTTTCAAGAGGGGAGTAGGGCGCTGATGATCTGAGTCAATTCAGTAAGTTTGTCTGTTAGTTTAGTCAGTTAGTTTGCTACCCAGATCAGCTGTGCCCCTTTTGTCATCAGAGCATATTTTTTTAGTTGTATTATATTTATATAAATTTTAAATTTTATACATTTTGCTTTTATGCGTCCAACCGAATTTAACGGTAATTTTGTCACTGTTGCATTTTTTCGTCAATGTTAATTTCATACAGTTGAATTCCGTATAGCCTTTTAATTTCACATTTTATTTTAAGCAAAAGAGAAAACTAATAAAGGAGAAATACTTGCAAACTCACTGGTGCCGTAGCCCGCGGATAAAATGTGGTCACCAAGTTGATCCATGTTCAGTATCTGTACCTCAGAGCCAGACGGACGTAAGTCACATGATCACAGCTTCACAGGAGATAGGAAAAACCTTTTTCCGGAGCATGCAAAGGATGGAACGCGCGCTCTTTTAACAATGGTAAAAAATTGAAAAGAATATATTTTTTAAAGAATTACGTTCCCATGGCCCGATGCGACAACTTCTGCAGATAATGCAGAAATAAACGGAAAAAATCGATTTTTCGACTTACGTTAGTCTGACTCTGAGGTACAAATATTACGAATCGAAACATACAGTTTGGAAAAGTCCAAATCAACCATTCATTTTCATTCGGTCATAAGAGTGACTGTTTTAAATTTGGAGCCAAATAGTAGAAAGTTAGTGTCTAAAAACAAATGGTAACTTATTCAGTAAATTAGTGCTAATAAGCACGAAACTGCAGTCCTCGGCTGGAAATGACTGAGCTGGCGGTGTATTTCAAATGGTAACTTAGCTTAAATTTGAAAAAATATTAATAAAATCACGTATAATAACAGCACTTCTTGGAATGTAATTTTCCTTCCTTTTTCGTGTTTCCCCTTGCTGTCTAGAAGAAAGGTAAATATGTAAAAAAATGACATGAGCTCTGGCTATTGAGACTTATCTTAATGCTATTTAGGGTTCACGAAAAAAAAGAGATTGACAAGTTTTGGGGAGGGTGAAAATTCGAAATTTACCGAATGAAAGACCCCCCCCCCCCCCCCCACCTTCCCCTACAAACAAACCTGCGATTTAATGTGCAAAAAATTTCTAAATCTGATTTGGTGTCAATAAAAAACACCAAATCGCATGGGAATAATGCACCTCACCCCCATGACCAACTACCGGTACCCATCCGCCCCTTTATCTAATGAGCATAGACATTCTAATCATAGTAAAAAGATGAAAAATAGCTGCAATATTGCTACACTTCCACTGCTTCCAATTTGTCCGCGTCTTCAATGAAAATTTGCCGAATAAATTCTTTTATGAGGTCGTGGAGGCCTCCTGTATCCTCGTATCGTAGAGTTTCTGGGTTGTACACTACTGTATAAATAAATAAATAAACGCCGTAAAATATTCATAAGAAATCATTTAATTTTATTTTAACGTATAGATGGCAGCACTTAAGATGTAAATAATGTTTAGAATTCTTTTCTGAAAAACTGACCTGCAAAAATAAAATATCATTATCAATAATGTTCATCAAACTGGGCTGACAGGAAGTCATGTCAGCCTAGTCGGAAACTATGGGCCGATCCGTTCAGACCCAGCTCGGAATCTGAATAGTATATATTCGGTAAATTTTTGGGCTGAACGGGAGCCCGGTAATCGAACAAACAAGGGAACCGCCTTGGTTCTTTATAGGCCTGGCGTCGAAGCACGTTTTATTTTACCTTTCTAATTTTATCCTAAACAACATAATTAATAAAAATATTAATCTTGTTATTGAAAAGAAATTTTCTTCAAGTTTTTCCTACCTATCTCAATCCCGTGCAATGGCCCTCTATCGGAAAATAGCTGCTTTAAAAATATATATACATAGAAAATTTACTTATTGTTTTACATTTAAAACCTTGCAAAAGACAGGTTTTGAAAAAAAAAATAGATATTGAACTTCTCTCATTAGATTCACATTCATTAATGTGCAGAAATGGAACAAAAATGCCCTCGCGAACATGATATATGATTTGAAAGGTCAACGCATTTTAAAATAGCACACAAAACTTTAAAAAAAAATAAATAACAATAATAATCGAATTTTTTATGTCTTGATGTTAATGTATGTTTTTTCCCGTCACGAATTGCGATAGAATCCTACTCGTTGCGTTTCTTGTTTCTGCAAATGGAAGGGAATGGAAATGACCAAGAAATGTGCACCCGTCATGTTATGACTGGCGATTTTCTTGAATAGATAATGTGAGGCATATCCATAAAAAAGAAAATGGTGAATAGGATGTTCTGATAAAGATTAAAAAAATATGGGTTGCATCCAGCAGCATATTTGTCATAAAGATTATTTACAGTGTATAATGTTGCGTACTTTTATTTCTTGTCAATCTTTAATAACATGAATCAGTAATCTAGAAGTTTTGTATTTAGATGACGTTTTGCTTTTTAAGTTCATCTATGTTGATGTTTTTCCTGACAAAACAAAATTTTACACCCCTCCGCACCCTCCTAATTTTGTAAAATTGGCTTAATCTAAGCCTTGAATGAACGCAAACCATTTGTAGCCATGACAAAAAAAAAAAAATTGACATCTTTATAAGTATTAAAACAACGACAACATTCACACTGCGTTCGCACATCCCGTCACCGACGTACTTTTCTTCCCAAAACCAGTTTTCGGCCGGCGTTGCCATGACAGCAAGCCGTATTGTACGGGACCCGTCGACGGGGGAGTCGCATTTCATTGGTCTCTACGAGATGAGCGCGCTCTCTCTATTGGGTGAGAGTATGACATGCGCTTTTCTGGCGTTCGCAATGTATTGGTGCTTCTCCCTTTTTGAAAACGTAAGCCTGTCCGCTTTACGTGGCGAACGTGATGTGCAGATGCTGTTTGAATGACGCTTTAGCTCATTCTTGTCGTCATAGCAATTTGAAAAATCAGAGCAACATCTACTTTGGTCAAGTGAGGATAATAAGCAGTTCGTGATTGCTCAAAAAAAAAAAAAATTAATTTGAATTTTGACATCTTGGATTCAAATTATGTTTTTCGCAATCACGAGTGTGTGTATGTAGGCGTGTGTGTTTGTATGTAGGGGGTATGTGTGCTTGTGTGTAGGGGTATGTGTATGTGCGTGTTTGTGTCTGAGTGCAAGGAAGAATGTGTGGGTAGTTGTGTGTATGTGTGTGTGTAGGTGTATGTTTTTGTGTGTGTGTGTGTAGGTGTATGTTTTTGTGTGTATGTGTTTGTGTGTGTGTGTGTGTGTGCGTGTGTGTGTAGTTGTGTATGTATGGGCGTGTGTGTAGAGCATGGATGCAACCTGGAGACGGCTTTCGCTATAGGTGCAGCATCGTGAGGACCCGGCCGACGGTGATGGTGCGGAGGGTGGCGGTGGGAAAATAAAATGATAGGACGCCAAAAAGTCAAGTGAGAAAAATAAGCAATCATGATTATTCAAAAAAAAAAAAAAAAACCCAAGAATTTTAGTTAAGAGTCTTAATAATAGCAGGTGAAGTAAGGGCCATGTTTGGCAGATCAGAGTGACTTTTCAGGTCTTTCCCCATCCATATTCTCCTTTCCTTTCTCTTTTTTATAGAGTATAAAGGGTTTGTCCATACATGATGTCACATTTTCCGGAACATTTTAACCCCTTTCCCCTTCTTTGTCACAAATTATCCACTTCACATACGATGCTCAATTTCATAAACATATTGTCGTAAAAAATGTGTGATATCATACTTCTTTTTAATAAGTGTGACATCACACTCAATCTCCCTTGTCAAAAACGTACAACTTCCCGAAACCCCTTTCCCCACTTAAAGCATGACAGAATTTGCGGTAGACCCCAAATTAAATAGATGTCTGAAAGTAAAGTATTGCCAGAACAATTTGTAAAGTTGTTAAGTTAATAAAAGATTGCGGATTTAAAAAGGAATATGAATAGTGTTTTTTTTTCCCCCCCAAAGTTATCCTTCTTATACTTAAAGTAAAAAATACCAGTTTCACGATCCACGAGGAATGCAATAGTCCCAAAAAGTTAGCCACATATTTTCTGGGTCCGTTATTCGTCCCTGGTGCGGCATAATTTAAATACTCATCCATTTTTCCTGCTATCGCAGATAAGAAAATGGCATATTTTTATGACTTCCTTAAAAATTAATTTTATCCAGAGGACGTTTTTGTCAGCATGCGTTATTATATGCGTTAGTATAAAGTTATTTATTATCATTTTGTCTCAACGAACACGACAATATATGCAATTTTACCTTAGTGTGCGTAAAAGTGATGTGATGCTAATTAGTAACGAACAGAAAGTCAACACTGTTTTAAAATGAAAGATATTTTAATTATTTCTATACGTTTAATGCAAAAGAACATGCTTATTTTGCAAAAAAATGTTTCATTCAGTTAGAATATTGAACGGACCAAGATTTTCCCACGTAAAGTTCAATGAAAAAAGAGTAATTTCGATCTCTGTTTTCTATGAAAAAATCAAATAAAGTCGACAGTCAAAATAATATATCGATATGAAAAATAGGATTTTCTGTAACGACATCCCCCCCCCCCCTTTGATGTGTTCATTTTTATTATTATTTTTCCCCCTTCTTTTCTTTTAAATTTAAATCTTTGTTCAGAAAAAACACCAAACAACATTCAGTTTCGTTTATCGCGCATAGATGGCAGCACAAAATATTTTGAATCATTTTAATATGGGTCGCCGTTATTGGATTAAAAAAAAACCGTTAAATTATTTTTCATTGGCGAATTGAATTTCGCATTTGATACTTTTGAAGCAGGTTTGTAGAAAAAGGGTGTGAAATATTTGAACTTAAGATTTTAAAGACCTATGAAGTTAAAAAAAAAAAACTTTTCTGTGAGCCCCCCCCCTCCCCCCGTCGTTTAGAAGATGAGGAGGGGTAAATTGTCCCGGCTTTGAAAATTCAGTTCTTTTACACTTAGATGGTTGTGGTTTTTGACATTTACATTTTTAGAGCGGGGGAGCGGAGGGATTTGAGATGGGTTTTGTTCTCCTTTGGGGAGCTCTTCTTCTGGAGATGGTCCATGTATTTTTTTTAGGGGAGGGGGCAACATTGAGGTGAGAAAGTAGACTATCGTTCGCTCCCCAAAATCAAAAAATATAAACAACGCAAAACCTGATACAATTTTTACACAAAGCGAAAAGTTTCTGTCATATGCGTTAGACATTTATCATTAAGGTTGCACTCTATAAATTTTTCATAGCAAAAAAAAAAAAAATCCATTTCAACAATGACCTACCATAGAGATATGACTAAATTGGAAAAGCAACGTAAATAAAGCACAAATTAACACAAAATCACAGCATATAATTATTTCAAGGCTTCAATGGAGCCTCTTTATCAGTGCAAAAAACTCAGCATACAAGTAAAGTCGTGGGAAATCTGTTCAGTTCCCCCAGGACTTCCTGCTTGTGTGCTGAGTTTTGTAGCACATAGCTATTTCATCCTCTGCCATTTTCCGTAGACATAGTTATGCTCTTTGTCCGTTCAAATTCTTTGTACAGTTCTTTAAAAAAAAAAAAAAAGCTTGCATCCATTCTTGTTTAGCACTGACACTTAAATTGCCGAAAATTCGATGATTCCGTTTAATCTGTAGATTTTCACTGAAAACAATTCGTCCTCAAAATGATGATGTGATAGAATAATGTATATAATTGATGTAATAGAAAATGTAAACATGTTCACTGTAAAAAAAAAAAAAAAACACAGAGATTTTCTGTCCCCTTTGCTAGAAAATCTCTGGGCTACTGGGATTCCATAAACTTTTCTGGTAACGATACAGCTCCTTCTGCAGTAGTGTTACTTAAGAAAAACTACTTCGAAGAGCTGTAATTTTTTTTGCTTTTGTTTAATTCTTACTGTTTGTTTACACTATCCCTATAATTTTGTACATAAATATATCTTGTTCAAAATTTGAATCGTTAATAAAGTACATGTTATTCATCCGTGAAAGTAAAACTACATTTTTTTGAAACTTGCACGGAATGACACTTAATCATAATTAAGTTTTTTAATTAGTAATTCATTAATTATGTTTAACTCATTATTTTTAGTTCTTTTTCTAATCAAGTATGATTGAATTTAGTCAACGTGTAATATCAACCAAACCTGGCAACCCTGTCGATGATGTATGTACTTCCATCATTTCGCACTGCTCTCTTAACAGCTCTTTTCGCGCCTGAAACGCTTCCTGTGCACTATAGAAGCCATTTAATAATTCATCTTCGGAACGATAAGGCACCAGAGTTGAGCCAGGCTCAGCCCGAGTCAGAGCCCGAAAATGGCTCGGGCTCTAGAACTTTGGATTGGTTTCGGGTTCGGATTTTTGCAATATATTACCCGGCTCCGTTCCGGGCTCGGGAAGACTCGGGCTTTCAAAAATGAGCCCGAATTCATATCTATAAGGCACATATTGCAGGCGAAATGGTAATTGTTTATATCATTGGCAGCTTTAATATATGAGACAGTCACACCTTCCACACCTTCTTTGCTGATCTAACTATAGGAATTGACTTCTTATTATTAATAATATTTATTTTTTAAAAAATACTTGTTTAAAGTAACGCTGTTGAAGAAGCTGTACAGTTCCAAAAAAGTTTTTGGAATCTCACTATTCTAGAGATGTTCTGTGTAAGTGAGCAGTTATTTTTTTCTTGTGAAACCGAGATTTTACAGAAGAATCTGCTTGAGGTAAGTCTGGAATGAGCGAAAGAAATTAGTCCCCACGACGATGAAAATAACTCTCTCTAAAATAAAAAAAAAAATAATATAAAAACAACGATCTGGACTTGTTCTCATTGTCATGGTATTTTGAAAAGTCACTTCAAAAATAGGCAGGTGAGGATAAAAGCAATTCGTCATTGCTCAATAAAAAAATAGAAAAAAAAAGTTTTAGGCAATTAAAACGTAATTTCATTTATCAGTTTTAAAACTGCAAGCATATTTTTTCTTTACGTATAATTTGATTAAAACTGCTTTTCTAATTCACTAATTTAATTTTCAAATCATTTTTCAATTATAAGGAAGAAACTTTACGCTGCAAACAGATACTTTTTTATTCAAAAGAGGCTAATTAGCAACATCCAATTAAAATTATAGTGTGTCTTATATTTCCAAATAATTCTCACTAATCATCTTCCAATTAAATGATCGCTTCTTCGTAAATGTAATTTATACTGTTTACTTTTCAGCTTCATTAAACGTGAAACATTTATGAAATAATTTCGTTTATAGAAGCGTAAATGAAATTTAAGAAAAACTGTTTGTTTCTCTACATTAATTATTATAGATTATTTTACAAATTTTGCTAGTCAAAGATTTTATTACATTAAGACCTGACGTTTCTCAGATAATTACACGCTATTTGATTTTCCTAGAATATTTTTAAAGTGCTGGAATTTATGCTTCTGTTCCCATGCCCATTAAGCTACTCTTTTTTATTGCTCATTTTCGAGTAAATTCTTTTCTCCATACTTTATTTAAAAATATAAAAGTTGCATTAAATATCCTATTCACTTGTTTTGGTGGTAGAATAAACGTCTTCTTAACTGCCTATCAATATGTGGTTGTTCATAAAATTGTTGCAAAATAATGTTACAAATTCTGTAAATAGTAATTATTTTTATGATTAATTTGTTATAATCTGGCTAAATTTCCCGTTTTATTCCATTATCTTTCATCTAAATTTATCTTAGCAATGTAACCTGTCAATAGTTTCTTGTAATGTATATACGACCCCGTAACATTCGGCTGAAGTATATAGTCCCCCCCATTTTTGAATGATGAGATTTGTGAATGGAATGAAAAAGAGAATGAGGAAGTGGTAGATTGGTGTAGGATTTTTTGGAATATTTGAGAGCTCTCTTTCGAGGTTTATAAATAGCCATACGGCGAGTTCAAAGTTACTCTCGGCTGAGCCGTTGCGCTTAGAGCATGTATTTAGCTCTGTGTGTATTAACCTTTGTGCTGTGTTTTTTGCGTATTTGGATGTAAATACTTGGGCCATCGTTGAGGTTAGGGTGTTAATTGACATTTGCCTAATTGCTATGGCTAATTTAGCAGTTGATAACGACATTTCTTGCACATAGTTGTAAATAAATCTCCTGTGTTTTTCTCAAGAACTGTGTCGTCATTAAAAGAATTTTGTGAAGTGGCTGAACTCGTAACAATATATTATTTATATATGGTTATTCTAAATATACTAGAAAATCGCGATACACTAAAAAAATTCCGAAACATTACTAAGTATTTCCGTGTGACGTTTCGGGATTTCAAAAGCTTTTATCCATTTCCTGGAAAAATCAAGTATCATTGTCAAAAAGTTTCCTGAATTGCTACAAGTCGCACGAATGCAGACTTTTCACCGTAGTGAAAATTATTTTAGCTCCCAGTTTAAAGATTAACTGAGCGTATTTATTAAGTGTATCGGCATCAGTTCGCTTACGGCCTGTCCATGCTGGTTAAGCTCCCAAAGGGAGCGAATAAGTGTGGACTACGTTGCTCTGCAAGAATTGCAGGCGAGTAAAATTATCGTTTCTTACGTGCAATTCTTGCGTAGCTTGGGCCATGTTTGCAGTACTGCTTATGGAACTTTCTTAATAATTCAGGAAGGTTCCAAGCTATTATATTATATCTACTTAAGTTTACTCTAAAGTTAAAACGGGACGATTTCTGAGTTTTTCAGAAAGCTTTCTGGATTATTTCAGGAAAATTACTGAAAATTAGTGGAAAACGTTCCTGGTTTTTGCGAGGTATGTTATTGGAAGAAATTGGGCACATCAGCTGCCCATTATTTTCCAGAAACGTTTCTGAATCGTTTTTAGTGTATGACGGGTGAAAGCTGCTTTTACATTTGAACAAAGTAATTGCCTGTTTTGTGATATTTTGATACTTGAAATATTAACCCTTCTTCCAGTGGATTCACCATAAAGTTTAGTAGATAGCGTCCATTGTCGGTCACTTTTTTGTTTCTTCATTCCCCTGAAATGAGCCTTACCAGTAAAACAGTTAAGATACCGGATCCAGTTTACACTGTAAAAAACGATTCAGAAACGTTCCTGTGAAATAATAGGCAGCTAATGTTCCCAATTTCAACCAGTAACATATCTTACAAAAACCAGGAACGTTTTTCGATAAAAGTCAGTAACCTTTCTGAAACATTGAGAAATCTCCCTTGTTAAACCCGACGCGAACGTTCTAGAAAAATTAAATAGATTTAAGGTATTTGATTAGAAATTTCCTCATTTACTAGTAGAGTTCCAGAATCATTAGAGTAACCACGGGCAAAGCTACACGAGAATTGCAAGGAAGAAACCTCCTTGCCTCGCAGAGTTGCAGCTATCCAATCAAGCTGGATTTGCCGTAATCAAGCTAAAGCCGATACACTTAATAAACACGCCCAGTCAATCTTTAAACTGGGAGCTAAAAATATCTTTCGCACCAGTGAGAAGTCTGGATTTGTGCATCCTTTAGCAATTCAGGAAACTTTTTTGCGAAGATACTTGATTTTACGGGGAAATAGGTAAAAACCTCTGGAATCCCGAAACGTACCACGGAAATGCCCAGTAGCGTTTCGGATTTTTTTTACAGTGTAGCCTCGTTAAAATAAAGCATTTCCTGCATGTCAAATATTACCAAAAATATTATCGACTTATCATGCCGTGAAGCGAGTATCATTGTTGATGATGTCAGGAACGTTAATCGATCATTCGCTATATATATATATATATATATATATATATATATATATATATATATATATATATATATATATATATATATATATATATATATATATATATATATATATATATATATATATATATATATATATATATATATTATATATATAATATATATATATATATATATATATATATATATATATATATATATATATATATATATATATAAATACAGGGTGATTATAATTAAAGTTTAAAGTTCCATTTTTAAAACGCTGTAAAAATAAAACCACTGGTCAGAATAACGTCAGATTTCAAACAGCATATTATCGAAGAAGTGGAAAACGTATGGCAAATGAAAAAAAAAAAATAGTTGAAATTTTTTAGCAATAGATGGCGCTGTAAGCTTCATAATTCAATGCGCATGACAGCTGTCCTTGATTTACATATTTTTTCGAAGAGACTGGTGGCTCCGGTCCAGTTACTTGTACCGTAACTGGCAAGCGCTGTGAATGCCTTTTGCGCAAACCATGTGATTCCAGCTCTACAGCAGCGCGGATGCGTGGATGAAGTCAATTTTATGCAAGATGGCGCACCTCCGCACATCGTGAATCCAGTGAAGCAGCTGCTGAAGAGCCATTTCGGAAATGCTAGAATTATCAGCCGCCATTTCCATACAGCCTAACCGTCCAGATCACCTGATCTTAATCCGTGTGACTTCTGGCTATGGGGCTATCTGAAAGCTGTTGTTTTCAAGTGCTCCGATTGCAAACTTAGCTGAGCTGATGGCACGCATTGCGCAACACATTTTAAACGTTAGCCCGGAAAAATTTCGAACAGTAGTGGAACATACTGTTTCCCGTGTTAAATTATGATACATTTATCTTTACCATTGTGGCAACACATTAGTACTTTTACTATATTTGAAATGGTCGTTGCTGTAGTTTCGTTATATTTTCGTTGTTGTCCTTTTCTAAATAAATACAAGTAAAAATGCATCTGGATCTCTAATTATTCTTCAAGCAACATAACAAATTCACGGAGCTCACTTAACATGGTAGCAGAAGCAGTAGTTATTGAAAACTATCGAAGATCAAGAAGATTTGTTAGTAAGTTGCTTTAGAAACAGTGATATAAGAGAAAGAAAACTAATATGGCGTATGCAAGAAGTAGTGATATTGGTATACCGCTTTTCGATGGTTCAGATTACTTTAATTGGAAAACACGAATGATGAAATTTTTGCAGTTCAAAAAGTGTAAGGAAGTGGTTCAACGGACAGTTAATGCTAACGATGATCGAGCAAAATGGGAAGAAAAAGATGTTCAAGCAACAAATTATATTTATGGCGCTATCACAAATAAGCAATTAGAATACATCCATGAATGCGATTCTGCGTTTGAAATTATCGCCAAATTTGACACAATGTATTTGAAAACTTCCACTTCTTTGCAAATTGTACGTAGAAATAATTTAGAAAATGTGAAGTTAAAGAATTATCCAGATGTAAGTTTATTTTTCGATGACTTTGAAAAATGTGTGAACGATCTTAAACAAGCCGGTGCTACCGTAACGGAACAAGAGAAATTGAATTATATGCTAAGAGCATTACCATCAAACTATAGCCACATTGGCGATTTAATCGACGTTTTACCGGAAAAGGATAGAACAGCTGAATATTTGAAAAGCAAAATTAAAGCGAAATCGCTCGAGGAGAAAAATGATTGTGACGAACGTGCGCCAATGGAAAGATCAAATGCTTTTAAAATTGAAACAAAGAAATCGGGCCCACGAGGAAATATTTGTTACAATTGTGGAAAAGCTGGACATATTAAAAAGAACTGTTGGTATGGCAACAGCAAAATGAATTATCATGGCAGGGGTTACAAAAATTATCGCGGACGAAGCCTAGCAAATAATCAGGAACGAAGTCAAAGTTTTGGTAATCATCGCGCACGTGGAGCGAACTTTAACCACAGTGTAAATAATAATCAGTTAGAAGAAAGTTTCCATACTACAATAATTGAAAGCAACATGTCAAGCTCTGATGAAAGTATTATGACAAAGATAAATGAAATTAACTGGTTGCTGGACAGTGGGTGTACCGATCATATAATAAATAGTGATGAATATTTTGAAGAGCAAGTAACATTGAAGGACCCAATTAAAGTAAAGGTTGGAGACGGAAGGTTGTTAGAAGCGACAAAGATTGGAAATATTAAAGTCTCTTTTCCTGTTTATGACATTGAATCGAAAGTAACTTTGAAAAATGTATTTTATGTTAAAGAAATGAAGGCAAATTTATTAAGTTATTCGAAGATTACAGACAATCATAAAATAGTTTCAAAAGGACGGTTCTCAAAAATTTATAATTTTGATGGCACATTATTAGCAATAGCGAAGAAAGAGGAAAGATTATACAAAATAGTAAGTTATGTTTCAAATAAAATATTTGCGAATGTTACCAATAAAACACTAACATTAAAAGAAAAGCTGCATCGTACATTTGGACATGTAAATTTTAAATATTTGGACATTATGTGTAAAAATCAATTATTAGAAGGAATACCTAAAGAAATAGAAACAGAATTTATGAAGTGCGCTATATGTATTGAAAACAAGATGCATAATTTACCCTTTAAGAATAATAGAAGAAGAGCTGAAGATATATTGGAGATTGTACACACTGATGTAAATGGACCTCACAGAACTACTGGATGCAATGGGGAAAAATACTTCGTTACTTTTATCGATGATTATAGCAAATTGGCAAAAGTTTGGTGTATTAAGACGAAGGATCAAGTCTGTGATTGTTTTATGGAATATGTAAATGAAGTTCAAAATTTAACTGGAAAGATAATAAAAGAGTTGAGATGCGATAATGGTAAAGAATATATGAATAACAAGATATATAACTTGTCAAAAGAAAAAGGAGTACAGATAAAGCCATGTCCACCATATGTACACGAATTGAACGGCACAGCCGAAAGATATAACAGAACAATAATGAATATGGCTAGATGTCTCCTAGCAGAAGCAAAAGTTGATCGGCGTTATTGGCCTGAAGTAGTTAAAACAGCTGTTTATCTGAAAAACAGGACATTGACAAATACTGTACAGAGGAAGACACCTTATGAAATATTTTTTGACAAAAAAACCTTCTGCAAAAGAATTAAAACTATATGGCAGTAAAGTGTATGTCAGAGTACCAGATGAACTAAGAGAAACCAAATGGGATAAAAAGGCTGTATTTGGAATTTTGCTTGGATATACGGAAGTTGGATACAGAGTTTTGGTTAATAATAGAATAATAGTTGCCAGGCATGTTGACATTTGTTGAAGAGGACGGTATGTGTGTAAACTATGGTGATGAAGATGACAGTCATGATACAAATGATAGGACACTATCTGAAGAAGTGTCAAATGGGCAAAGTAGTAAAAAGAGTTTCAAAGACAATGCAAAAAATGATGATGAAATTAAAAAGTCAAACGAGACCGAAAAGGCAAGTCAAACCACCCGTTCGATTCGATGAAGAATTCGGATATTATTGCGTTTATGTGAATTTTTGTAATGCTACAATTCCAGTTAACTTTGAGGAGGCGATAAAATGCAATGAGGCTATTCGACGGAAAGAGACGAAGGACATAGATATGAACAGTCTTGTCAAAAATAATTCTTGGACACTAGTGAGTAAACCAGAGGATAAGGGCACTGTATATGTGAAATGGGTGTTCAAAAGAAAACAAGAAGATATTACTGATACGAAGTCAACTACCGGATTTGAAATTGAATTATTTGGCAATCCGGTTTATTGGAAATCTAAAAAACAAAATTGCTTAGCTAAGACATCTACCTTTGCAGAATATATTGCATTATCTGAAGTTGTGACAGAAGTAAACTTTGTAAGAAATGTTGTTAATGATATTATTGTTGAAATTGTTAAGATTGATTCAGAGTCAAACATTGTTGATATCTTTACTAAGTTCAGAAAAATGTTGAAATTGATATAAATTTTGTTTTTGGTAGAAAACTAAATTGTATTTATGTTTAGTTCAGCGTTTTGGATTTATATGTAAAAAAAATGTAAAAAAAAAAAAGGTATATTATTTAATAATTTGGACATTTTTGTGCAAAAACGTTGAACGTAGTAAAAAAAAAAAAAAAAAAATTATATTTCTGTTATGTTTGTAATTGGTAAAGATAATTGTAAGGAGGCGTGTTAAATTATGATACATTCATCTTTACCATTGTGGCAACACATTAGTACTTTTACTATATTTGAAATGGTAGTTGCTGTAGTTTCGTTATATTTTCGTTGTTGTCCTTTTCTAAATAAATACAAGTAAAAATGCATCTGGATCTCTAATTATTCTTCAAGCAACATAACAAATTCACGGAGCTCACTTAACATCCCGATTTTAACTTGTTTCAGAAAACGGAGGATAGCATATTGAACATTTTTTTATGCCACCCTCATGACAGTTAAAGACCAATTCGATGAAAGAATAAACGACCGCAATTAAATTATGATGCTTACAGCGCCATCTATTGCTAAAAATTTCAACTATTTAATTTTATATTTGCCATACGTTTTCCCCCTTCCTCGATAAAATGCTGTTGAAATCTGACGTCATTCTGACCAGTGGTTTTATTTTTACAGCGTTTTGGAAATGGAACTTTAATTATAATCACTCTGTATATATATATATATATATATATATATGAGTATTTGATTCGCCATGTCAATAGGTACTAACGGGGGAAAAGGGAGGGGGCATAATTCTGCCCAGTATTGCAATTATGTACATTTTAAATGCAACAGACATAAATTTTAAACATAAATTTATACGCCTCTCAATTGAAGCATTATTATTTTTATACGCTCATGCGTGTTTTTACTTATAGAACTTATGGTGCTACGAACCATGTCGAAAAGTTTTGAGCACTTTCCTTTTTCTTTCAAATGATATTGTTAAAATTTAAGATGAAAAATTATGTTTCAATTTTTAGTTATTAAGTCTGAAAAGGAAAGTAATTATAGTGTTCAATCTTACTAACCATTTTCTGAGCAAAGTTGGTTTCCGGTACATGCAGATCCTAGTACTGTGCATCAATAATAAAAAAAAAATCCTAAATGATTGGTACGACCAAATCTCTGGAAAAATTCGGTCTGTGATACTTTTTCGAAAGACCAGAAATTAATTAAAAAGAAAAAATTTTACGCAAGCAATAAAAAAAAAAAAATCACAATAAAGGGGTTCTTGCTAGAAATAATTTATAATATTTTTGCATCTATATATATATATATATATATATATATATATATATATATATATATATATATATATATATATATATATATATATATATATATATATATATATATATATATATATATATATATATATATATATATATATATATATATATATATATATATATATATATATATATATATATATATATTCTCTTTTATTTACTATAAAAAATTATTTCCACTTTTGAACTAAGCAATTGTCTGTTTGATGATATTTTAATAGTTGAAATTTTAACCCTAACTCCTGCGGATGAACTCTAAACTTCAGTAGATACCGTTAATTGTTGACCACTTAC
The DNA here is from genome assembly GCF_026930045.1 of Uloborus diversus. Lineage (NCBI taxonomy): Eukaryota > Metazoa > Arthropoda > Arachnida > Araneae > Uloboridae > Uloborus > Uloborus diversus. The sequence continues at coordinate 109,658,768 of NC_072738.1, read as the reverse complement.
TTTCATTTCTTCATTAACCTTTCTAAAATGACAGTCTCACCAGTAGTTAAGTTACCGAATACAGGTCAACCTTGTCAAAATAAAGCCCTTCCCAGCATGTCAAACATTACCAAAACATATTTTTAAATTATAATATCGCGGGCGCGAGTTTCATTGTAAAGAACGTCAGCGTTACTCGATCAGTGAATTCTCTATTATACATAGATGAATGGTGAAACATTATAGACATCCTATTTGTTCTCTCCAAATGAGCTTTGAACGTCGCGAAGGCAGATAAATAATCTGTGTTTTTTCCTTTTATGTATCGAGACATTTTTGTAAAACTTGTGAATAAATAAATATATGAATGTAACCGTTAATTTTTACAATAAAAGTAAAGACATTTAAAAAACGAAACACTAAATTTCAAGCTTATTTCAAGCTTAAAAATTATTACTTAAAACGCAATATTACAGTTAGTAAAATGTAAATGATAAATTAATAAAAGTTTAATTTCAAATATTAATAGGCACTTTATTAAATCAAAAGAAAACATAGTTTAGAAAGTTTGAGCTAAAACTTTACACGGATTAATTGAGACAAAAAGAATGCCGTTCTCAAATTACCTTCCCTGTTTCTTCAAGAATAAAGTTGCAACAATTCTTAAGAAAGTAATTAAAATAGGATTATTAAAAAATATTAAGTGTCAGTATTTTTATTGCTCAGAAAATTGTACCGAAGTCACTTCATTAAACTCAATAATTACTTTCTTTTTTCAGCCTTATTAATTAAAAATTGAAACATAATAATTCTTCTTAAATTTTGACAATACCATTTGAATGAAAAAAGGAAAATGCTTAAAACGTATCGACATAGTTCGTAACGCCATTAGTTCTATAAGTAAAAACATGTATGAGCGTATAAAAATATTAATGCTTTAATTGAGATGGCATATAAACTTACGTTCAAAATGTATTTCTGCTGTAGTCAAAATGTGCGTATAATTACTTCCGCGGTTCGTTTAATTGTATATTTAATTAAAATCTTAACAACGTACACTGTAAAAACGATTCAGAAACGTTCCTGGAAAATAATGGGCAGCTGATGTGTCCAATTTCTTTCAGTAACATCTCTTGGAAAAACCAGGAACGCTTTCCGCTAAAAGTCAGTAACCTTTCTGAAATTAACCTTGAAACTTTCTGAAGAAATACGAAATCTCTTCTGTTAAATCCAGCCATGTCTCTAGAAGGATTAAGTAGGTTTGGAGTTATTGATTAAAACCTTCCTGATTTACCAAGAAGGCTCCATAAAAAACAGAGCGACCACGGCCAAGGCTATGCAAGAAGGAACCAAACATATTTCTTGCCTGCAATTCCTGTCTTGCAAAGACTGTAACTATCCATTGACAATTTCGCTCTCATTAGAAGCTTAGTCAATCTGGACAGGCCGTAAGCAACCTTAGGCCGATACACTTAATAAAAACGTTCATGCAATCTTTAAATTGGTTGCTAAAAATATTTTCCACAACAGTGAAAAGTCCGCACGCGTGCAACTTGTAGCGATTCAGGAAACTTTTTTGTGATGATACTTGTTTTTACGGGAAAATAGGTGAAAACGTGTGAAATCCCGAGACGTTCCATGGAAATAACCAGTAACGTTTCGGAATTTTTTTTACAGTGTATTTTCTATATTATTTTTATAATAATATAGAAAATACACTGTAATTTTCTATATTATTTTTATCTTGTACTGCAGAACGTTTAATGTTCTTGTAATTAAATAAAAAAATTAACTTTTGATGCAGTTGCACTATGTATCAAAGTAAAGAAAGTAATTAAATGCTGCCTGAATACAAGTTTTATGGTAATGTATGTTTTACAGGCATTCAAATAAATGCGTACGTTTCATGAAAAATATTAATAGGTATATAAATAAACAACCAGTAAGCCCACTTGCAGACCCCTTCGTTTTTTATATTGTTACGAGTTCAGTGCAACTTCAGACTTTCTTTAAATGACGGCACAAATCTCGAGAAAACACAGCAGATTTATTAGAACTATGTACAAGAAATATCATTAGCAACTGCTAAATTAACCATAGCAAATAACCAAATATCAATTGACACCGTAAACTCAACGGTCACACACGTATTCACACCAAAATACGCAAAAACAGAGCGCAAAGTCTAATACACACTTCCAGCGGAACGCTGAAAACGAAACTCCACAAGAAAGCAAACAGACTCTCCCATTTACAAGACGTCCAGCGTTATACACCCAGCGAAGAAACATCCAGAAACTCCTAAAATGTTCTACCGATTTCTCATATTTTCTTTTCATTCCATTCACAAATCTTATCATTCAGAAATGGGGGGAATGTATACTTCAGTAGAATGTTAGGGGGCTGTTGCAAGAAACTATTTACAGGTTACGTTACTAAGATAATTGTAGAGGAAAAATAATGGAATAACACCAAATTTAGCCAGATTACAACAAATTAATCATAAAAATGATTACTATTTACAAAATTTGTAACATTGCCTCCTTGCCAAGGACTGCACGTCCCGGGCAGTACAATCCCCAGAAAGGATGCCAAACTTATATCACAAGTTTACAAATACACAAATTAAATAATAATCAATCAGACACAGAAAATACAATAATAACAAGAAATATTACGAAACATTAAAAGCAAAAATTATCTACAACTTTTGTGTTAACAACCATGGTTGTTTACGTAAATACCCATGAGCTATGACCATAATATGGGGCTAATTGATCATAATGCACAACACTATGTTTTGCATCAGGTGATTTTTGGATCCTCATTACGACGTCATTCAGTCGGTTAAGGACTTCATAGGGTCCAATTTGAGAAAAGGACCTTTCCGTCGTATGAGATTCCACAACCAAACCTTGTTACCTTCTTGGAACCAGTGCAACTTATCTCTTATCGGGTCTTCATCTTCTCCGCCGCGAAGTTGATTCGCTCTCGTGCGAAGTTATGAACGTCTTCCAACCGGGATTGGAGATCCTGGATGTACTCCTAAGGCGATGCAGACGCATCTGGAGGACGACCGAAGACGAGATCACAAGGAAAGCGAAGCTCTCGTCCGAAGAGCATCTGAGATGGGACATATCTGGCAGTCTCGTGGACAGCACTGCGGTAGTCCAGCAGGAACAAAGTTAGTTTCTTGTCCCAATCCTGTTGATTTCTGGAGACTATAAGCGAGATATTATTTAGGAATGTGCGGTTAAATCTTTCCACTATGCCGTCCGATTGCGGGTGTAGTGGTGTTGTCCTAGTTTTCTCAATTTTGAGAATTTGATAGAGGCCCTTAAACACAGCAGAGATGAAATTCTTCCCTTGATCGGACTGAATCTGCAAAGGTGTTCCATATCTCGAGATTCAATGCTGGACTAGAGTCTCTGCTACGGTGGTAAGTTCTTGATCTGGAATAGGATATGCTTCGGGCCATTATAGATATAGTCAATGGAAACAAGGATGTATTTGTTTCCCTCAGCAATTCTTGGTAGAGGATCCAGGATGTCGATCCAGATTCGCTCGAAATGAGCGTTGTACAGATGTAGCTTCCCTCGGCTTCTTTTCTTGTACGCATAACATACAATAGAGAACACACGTAAGGCAATAATAAAATGCGGCATGAACGCTCTTTGGTGTTTCGACTCATTTAATGCAGGCTACAGTTATTAGATAAGGTGACTATTAATCGAAGGTGTTCTTCCTTTTTTAAAGCTTTGACTCCGTTTAGAAAACTAAGCATACTATAAGCATTTAAAAAATTATCAGATATAAAAATTCAGACCTCAAGGGAATCCTTTTTGTGCAGAAAAACTTTTTCTTTGAATGCTGAAATGTAGATTTTTCTAACAGCAGTGTTCAACCTTTTGTATAAATAGAAAATAACACCCTAAATTGAAATTACGCGTTTTACCCCGTAAACCTTTAACTATTTATTAGAATACAAAGTAAAACTTTAGAATTACTATCATTTTCATAACGTTTGAAAAATTTAAACTTAAAAAACGGACTCAGTTCAACTGGTTTTGGTTTTGAATTTTGACTGTCCGATTCAAAGGACAACGTGCTGACATCCAAGCCGTAACAGTTAACGCAGCATACTATTGGAAATTGTATCAATTTTAAAAAATAAAAACCACTTCATTTTAATCTTATTTTTTATTTCTCCAGCCTGTTTGTTTCAATCGTTACGCTAGATCTTCTTTATTCCTTAAAAAAACTAAATGTTTTACGAATAAATTTAAAACGTATCATGCTGGCTAATGTCAAAACATAGAACGATGACCGTTTTTTTAGTCAAAAAACGGTTTGCTATTTTTTAATTGGAATTTGCTTCAATGAATAGCATTCGAAATCGAAGGTGCTTTTGCTCGGTTGGTTGGAGTGTCGTGCTGATCATCATAATGGCGTCAGTTCAAATCCGTGCCAATAAATATCGTTTTAATGTTTCTTCTTTTCCGGCCGAATCTCATATAGGTTGGATTGTATTTGCTACAACCCGTTTTTTCACATGTACAATTACTGCTTTTTCGCTAATAAAACCTATTAATGATATATTTATGTTTGCATTGAAAATACGTACATCTAAAAAGTGAGCCAAGTTCTTATTATGAATACCAACATTGTATTTAACGAAGTTTTGTTAGTGATGTCTTCAAAATACATGACTTTTTTGTGCCAACATTCGTTTACTTTTTTTTTATTCTTCTTCATAATGTTCTTTGTTTGAAATTTTGAAACAGTGGAATTCCTCATAAAACAATTCAAATCACAGAGTGGAGTTCGGCACGGGTCAATTAGTTTATTTATTTATTTGTTTATTGTTACAGAAAGTTTGTTTAGAATTTAGTGTTATAAATAGTTGCAGGAAATAAAAATGCTCACCATATTTTAGTTTAAAATTTAAAAAAATAATAATTTCAGATATATATACGCATTGTATGAAGCTGTAAATTTAAAGCATTATTTAAAAAAAGTAAACTTTACAAAAAAAAAAAAAAAACCGTTGCACAATACAGTCAGATTTTCCCCCCCTTGTTTATCTAATGACTACAGCACGTTGCGAAACTTTTAAACTGGACAATGAGCAATGTAATATGATTGAAAACAAGCATTTTCTTATTGATAAAAAGCTATGAAATTTTAAGTAAAGCGGTATAAATTGCAAATCTTCAACGTAACAGGTATATACGTACGTATATATGTATTAGTAAATGAAAGTCATATTTGAAATATGATGGTTGTCATGTTTTCTTAATTTTATTTTTTTCATATGTGCCCCAGACTTGTTTATAAGTGCTCCTTAAGAGGTACATGTAAGCAATTGAAAACTGTTTTCTTTTTTTTTTCATTCTATAAAGTAAAAAAATGATTTCTTTAAAACATAAAATAAAAAAAAATTAAAAAAAAATCCTCCACAAAAAAGAAAATGCTACTGAATTATGGAAACATTTTTTCTCTGAAAAACTAATGGCATTTCTTAAAAAGAAAGAAATGAAAAACAAAATCGTTTACGTGAACCTCCTACGCCTCTACATTTTTTTTTCAAACCTAAAATGTGTCGTTTACTTCACAGAAATATAATTAAAACATAAAAAAAATTCTATAACTTCAGCTTTCGCTCCCCCTAAAAAAATTAAACAATATGAGTTATTTGAAACATTTTCTATGTAGTTCATAGCAAATCGCTGAAAATTGATCAAAATAAGATGCAGGAGAAACTGAATGCACTTGAATTATAATCGAAGCTTTTCGTGTTGAAAAATAAATAAAAAAAAAGAAAACCGAGCTGATGTGTGCATCACATGACTTCCTTTTACGCCAATTTAATGATAATAGTGCCTTGGAGTAAGCAAAGAAAAACTTTAAATATTTTTGCTCCAAGTTTGTTCGAATTAAAAAAAAAAAAAACGAGCTGATGTGTGCATCACATCACTTCCTTTTACTCCAATTTAATGTCATTTTTCCATTACTGGCAATTTTAATGTGATTCAATAGTCTTTTCTCTAAATATCACCAACAGTGGCCAAATTGAAACAGATTTTTAAAAAAATCGCCAAATTTTTCACCAAGTTGGCGACAAAACTTTTTGACCAAAAGGCTGTCGATTTATCGCCAAGTGTCCGCCAAATTATAACACCACTTGAGTTTACATCGAAATTAACAATGATTTCCCCCCAAAAAAGGGCAAAAGGCTCCTTTAGAAACACCCGAATGCAACCAAAAGGGAAGGTGCACAACTAGGCGTTTACTAGGAATCTACCTACCTAATTTCAACTTTCTAGGACTTACCGTTCTTGACTTATGCGACATACATGCGCGCATCCGCACATATGTACATACAGACGTCACGAGAAAATTGGTTGTAATTAACTCGGGAATAGTTATTATGGATATTTCGCGTGCCTATACGTTCTTAGGCACTTATTCACGTGTGTTCGAGTCGAAAAAAAAACTCAATATTCATTCGGGGGTGAGTAAAATGGAAATTAAAGTCGATTTTTGAGGGAAATTTTTTTCGCGAATACAATACTTCCTTTTTGTAAAATGAAGTAAAAAACGTTTTATACAGATTAATTTTTCCAATATTGGAAATTTTAATTTGATGCAATGGTTCACTCTCTAAATATCGCTAATAGTGGCCAAAATAAAATCAAATTAAAAAAAAAAAAACGCCAACTTTGTCACGAAAAAAACTTGGCGACCAAAAGCATGGCGTTACATTGCCAAGTGTTTGCCAAATTATTACACCACTTGAGTTTGCATTGAAATTAACAATGATTTCAACCAAAAAAGGTATAAAAGACTCCCTTTGGAACATCCGAACACAATCAAAAAAGAGGTGCACAACTAGATCCTACCAGGAATCTACGTACCAAATTTCAACTATCTAGGACATATTGTTTTTGAATTATACGAGATACATACCCACATACGCATATACATACGTACGTATAGACTTCACTAGAAAACTCGTTGTAATTAATTCGGGGACCGTTAAAATGAATCCTGGGGGTGTCTATACGTTCTTAGGCATACATCCACGTGTGGTCGAGCTGGAAAAAATATATATATATTTATTCGGGGCCGAGCAAAATGGAAATTAAGGCCTATTTTCGGGTGAAATTTTTTTCGCGAATACAACACTTCCTTTACTTTGTAAAAAAAAAGTAAAAAGCGATAACGTTTTTTTTTTCTTTTTTTTTTCTTATTCAAAATACACTTATTGGGGCAAGGCAGTTTACTTATTTTTAAAAGTTTTATTTGCAGGTAATATTCATCTATTTCATTCTAGTTATTGAACTTTGAACTTTTCATTTCTAGTTGTTAGTTTTATTTGTGTTGTGCCTATGAATGCGTATTTTCTTTTGCTACAACAGTACGTAAAAATATGTATAATCTTCAACTTCGCAATAAATGTTTCATAGAACACTTCCTAACTATTTTTACTATTCATATGTTGTTCATTTTAAAATAGTTCTGTGCAGTGTGCAACTCAAAGTTTAAGGTTAAAAAAAAAAAAAAAAAAAAAAAAAAAAAAAAAAAAAAAAAAATATATATATATATATATATATATATATATATATATATATATATATATATATATATATATATATATATATATATATATATATATATATATATATATATATATATATATCTTATATATATAAAAATCTCGTGTCACGATGTTTGTTCGGGGTAAACTCCGAAACTACTGAACCGATTTTTATCAAATTCCATACGTATCTGTAATTTGGTCTAACTTAAAAGATAGGATGGTTTTTATAATTTTTTATTGCGAATAAAATGTTTATTTTACATTAATGGTGTGTATTGATTGTTTGGTTCTGTAAATTTTTAATAGATGGCGCTGTAAGTTGATTCATCCTTAAAACATTTTATTCTAATGTTAATTAAAATTTTCAAATGATACTATGTTACGGATATTGACGATTATCAACAATAACGCCGTAGAAAGTAGGAGTATAGAGGCCACACTTTTCAATGTAAATGTCAAATTCTACAAATCAAGTTAAGCAGCGGGTAGTTCCATAATCACCAGTGCTTTTAAAAACGTATAAGGCTCATATAAATGTCGAATGTTGCAATTCCAAGAAATCCATTAAATGCTTTCTCAATAATGGTATTAACAGTCCTTATTAGGTCGCATTTGAGATACGAGATATTGACGAAGTAACACGATGAGCGATAAGTGGTTATATAAGCAGCAACGAAGCTATGTGGCATAATTTAGTTTCCCCACATACAAAAGAGACCCTTCTGTACATCATTGTGCAGTACGTCTTGAAAACGGTCAACGAGTATATTTTACCGAAGATATTTTCAACGAAGAGCACTTGAACCACCAAAAGCGATCCTGATATTTATTATTTTTTTTACATTGTCAAAAACCTGATGTGTTTGGCCCGATTCTCAGAAATAAAATTATTTACCAATGTTCCACGCTATTTTACATGCACTGTAAAAAATCCGAAACTTCACTGATTACTTTCGTGGAAAATGTCGGGATTTCATAGGTCCTCAACAATTTTATTTGGAAATCAAGTATCTGCGTCATAAAGTTTCCTGAATTGCTACAAATGTCACGAATGCGGAATTCTCAGTGTTGAGAACAATATTTTTAGCTCCCAGTTTAAAGATCAACTGAAAGTATTTATTAAGTTTATCGGCATCCGGATAATTGCGTTTCGTCTGCATTCACTGTGCGAGTGAAGATCAATTACATTCCGCGTATACATTAACAAAGCTGGCGATGCGAGTGAATGAGCTTTTGGCTTCTAAAGCATTGCAGAAGTCGCAGGCGAGTTACACTTTCGGTACTTGCTTGCAAGTCTTTCAAACCTGCTGCAATGCTTGCAGTAATACTTTTGGAGCTTTTTTGGAAAAGTAGAAATGTGTTAGACTTTGTATTCAACTTACCGAAGTTTTCTCTGAAAGTCCAGGGACACGACTGGCTTTTAGCGAGGGAGATTACTGAATTTTTAAAAAAGATTCCAGGATAATTTCCGGAGGTTAATGAATTTTAGTGATGAATGACTTCACTACCGTCGTCGTAGCCCGTCTAGATAGAAGTAACTTTAAATGGGAGCAAGTGAGTCTCTGGATTCCGTAGAATTATTTTTGCATGCTTGAAAGTCTTTCTTAGCAGTGGCTATGGTACTTTTAATCTTACTTCGTTTCCCTCTAAAGTTTCTAAGAAATGATTGTCTCGAATGGTAGAGGTTTCGGAATTCGTCAGAAAGACTTCAGGATATTTTTAGGAGGTTTTTTGACTTTTAGGGGGATACGTTCCTCTTTTTTGCAAGATATGTTACTGGCAGAAATAGGGCCTGTTAGCTATCCACTATTTTGCAGGACGTTTCTTAAATATTTTTATAGTGTTGAATAAAATCAAAAAAAAAAAAAAAAAAATCATGGAAGCCACGCAAACAAAGAACACAACATTCATCAATCTCGGGCATAAATAAAAACTAAAGCCAAGACATTGAGACCAAAACTCCATCCTAAACAAAACTGTGCATCCAAAACAAAGTGAATGTTGTTCTTGCATTTGTTTTCGTTAAACATTCCCGAAAAGACAGGAATATTTGCGGATCGTTAATTGTCGAGTGCTTAATACATATCACGATGCATTTCACGAATTGTAATTATTGGTAGCACACAATCATTGGGAGTTGCATTTTATAATGCAGTATTCGTCAACTGTTTAAGATAATTTTGACGGCATAATATCCAACACAATCATCATTGCTGTGGGGGAATTATAAAAAATGTATGCTTGAAAATGTACTCCATAGAGTTAAACAAACACACCAATGTTCAATTCAAGATTTTAAACCAAAGATTTATAATGAAGCTTTAGTGTTGATTGAAGATTTATGCTTTTCAATTTCAAATTTGTTGTTTAGTCATTATGGTGTAATATCACCTGGTCGATTAATCACCGACTTAGTTAACACTGATTTGCAACGAGAAAAAAACAGCGCAATGACGCTGTCTTAGCTACAATTATTGTGAAGAATGATCCATTTCTGACAGCTGAAAACAAAAATCTTAATCAGATTGAGCTGACCGTTGATGGTGAACACGGCTATACAGTTGTCGATGAAAACAAAACCGTAAACATTTCAACTGAATTTTTAAATTCTCTGGATATACCAGGAATGCCTTTAGACGATTTCTGGTCGGAAATTGTTTTACCATTTTTTTTTTCACAGATAAAAACCCACCTAGATTATGCAACAGTACACGCTTCTTCATCAAAATTTCAACAATTTTGACGGAGAAGTTTAAAGGAGAAATTTTTGTGTTGCCACGTAATCCATTAATATCGTCATAATTTTCAAACACATTCGGAAGGCTTCAATTTCCCATTTGTTTGGCTTTTGAAAAGACCATAAATAGATCTCAAGACCAAACAATGTCTACTTTTGGTTTGGACTTGAAACATACATGTTTCTCTCATGGACAACTATTTATCGCCTACTCACAAGTGGGAAAGTTATCATACCTATTCGTGTTAGCAAAATCCAGGTTAAACAAGAATATTGTGCACAACTTAGTGCTTAGATAATTTTCAGTCTTCAAATAATAGAAACAATATATCGAAGTCAATGTTATTTACCTCATTTATAAAATTTAATTTTTTTATGTTTTTAATTTAGTTAATGTGTTTTGTAAAGAAGTTATTTATTATAAACTATAGAGAAATCTGAGATGAATAAAATACAGTGTGCATTCTAAGAGTATATGTTGGTTTATGCTTAATTTCTACGTCCCGATATTTTACAATCAAATGTCACTTTCAAGTTATTTTGCTTTTATTTTTGGCAGAAGTCATCTTGAAAAATTTACTAAGCGTAACTACAGAGCTTTTTCCATTGAAGATTTAGTTAGTATTTAACACAATAAGTAGTACAATAAGTACATAATTCAGTCGAATACGACTTTTATCAATCTCATATGTTTTAAAATTGAATAGACTATTTTAAGCTTTACTAAAATATTAATTACATTCTATTAAAATATTAAGTAAAATAATATTTTAATCCAACCACTTCGCCACAGCAACGCGTGGCTGGGTCAGCTAGTATATATATATTTTTTTTTTTAATCTACATTTTACATTGTTTGGAAGATATAAAAATGTTTAGATATTAATTAAAATGAACTATTCATTGCATAAATTTGAGGATCAATGTAAAAATATGATTTTTTTGATATCAAAATATTCGTAACTAAATATATTAGATTTTCTTGAACTCTAACAATGACTAAAATTTGAGAACGGGGAAAGTGAAAACATTTTGTTATTTTAAGATTTATTTATTTATTTTTCAATTATATTTAATTTATTTTATTGCACGCGATCTAAGATATTACTGTAAAGTATCATAATTACCAAATTATTTTTTTATTTTGTAGAAGAAAATAAAATAAAATAAAAATGAATACTAAGGGTAAAAGTAATGTAATGTTATATTTTTGTAACAACTAATCCCAGAGGAGTCAGTTGATAAGTAAAAATGAGAAGAGCAATGCTTTTTTTAAAAGAAAAATATTTGTATATATGGTATTATTTTTATTCTTTAAAAAACATTTATAATGAAAACATTGCGACCTGATTAATAATCAATTATGATACAGTTTAGTTATACAAAAATTAAATTACATGATATCTAGTTTGATTTGACCGTGTAATCGAAGTAGCTACTCCGACGCATGTAAAAGTAGCATTTTTAGCACACTTCACATGTGCTCAGCATGCATTTCAAGAAAACTTCTTCCTCAGAGTTCGAGTATGGGTAGAGGCAAGCAATACAAAAACACTTTTCTTTCTTGTTTGATTTGAGTCGTTCTTTTCCTTTAAAACCCTTCCCGTCAGTTTTAGTATCCTTTGACTTTCTGTCAAAAGTTAATAAAATTGCAACTCGAATACGTAAAATATTAAAGTTGAAGCATGAAGGTTGAAAAACTAACCCGAATACGGAAAATATCAAAATTAAAACAAAAGTCTCAAAACTGTAGCCCGACTGCAGAAAAAGACCCTAAAAGTTAAGAAACGATGCAGGTGATGCATGATCTCATCGTTTTATTGAATAAAACCAGTCATTAGTTGTGTTAGATATTCCTATTTATTAAGTTTTATTGCAATTCTCTGCCACTCTCACATAAATAACAATAAAATTTAATTCAAATGCCGTAGTCGTGCTGTGTCAACTGCAGAATTTTATTAAAAACTGAAACTTGGCTACGGGAAGAACACAAAAAGTCAAGAAACAAGTTAGATGCTGATTGCCATTATAATTTTGTTGAGTTAGATGAATCTTTTATAATTAAAATATTTTATCAGTTTGACACGATATTATTATAATTTAATTTACCAGCCTTGTATATCCAACTAAAATGCTTGCTTTTTGTAGTTGACAATGCACGACTGCGGTATTTGAATTGAACTATAATTCTAATAATGTGGAAGTGACACAGAATTTTAATATCTTTACTAATAATAAAGCTCAAAGTCTCTGTCTGGAGGATGTCTGGATCTCTCTGACGCGCATAGCGCCTAGACCTTTCGGCCGATTTTCATGAAGTTTGACCCAAAGTTAGTTTGTAGCATGGGGGTGCGCACTTCGAAGCGATTTTTCGAAAATTCGATTCTGTTCTTTTTCTTTTTCAATTTTAAGAACATTTTCCGGAGCAAAATTATCATAAGATGGACGAGTAAATTACGAAATTATCATCACGCGAAATGGGAGAGCGAGTGAACATAGCCAATTGCCGAGAAATTCGTCGTCCACTATTTGTAAATATACAGGCGAACCGAATGACCTTTTAATTTTCAACTACGGTCAAAGCCGTGCGGGTACCACTATTAACTAAATAAATAGGGATTTCTATCATATCAAATGACTGATTTTACTCAGTAAGACAAGGATGGGAAGCAAAATCTACCTTGTTTCTTACCTTTTAGTGTTTTTTTTTTCCGCAGTCACGTTACAGTCTTTTTATATATATTTTTTT